>NW_014333166.1:361593-377076 GCF_000341935.2 Cephus cinctus | reverse complement strand
CCCTCTCTCTCTCTCTCTCTCTCGCCCTCTCTCTTGCACCCCTCTTAAAGTCTCTTCCTATACTCGGAACGACCCAACACCATAACAGCCATCCCCCACCTATTCCCAGAGAGGCATAGGAATATTAATGAATCCAGCGTGTAATCCAACCGCCAACACTCTCCACGTTATCACCCAGCATCCGCATCAGATCCAGACCTAAAATCCAGCACTAGTCAATTTCCAATATTTACCATAAAATCATACCTAATCAGTCCCAACCCATATTGAATCCAGTAGCTTAATTCATTCTTCTCAGATGCTTTCGAAATACGGATTAAGCAATACGTACAATAAGAACAACCCCCATTCCCGAGTCTGGCAGCGAGTATTTTGCCTTGTTGAGCATCCAGCATGGAGAAGCCGAGTGCCAAGGTAAAGGCGGAGGGGGGGGGGGGGCATGTATTATTTAGCAGTACCAATATATCAGGGGGCTGCGAAAGCACGATGTGTTAACCGTGTGTATGGAGCTTTATGTGTAACTTGTAACTTGTTGGCAGTGGGTGCCGAATTGCTTGCACAAGAACATATAGTCCTAGCCATTGAAGGTGTGTCCCTCCGTACAGTCTAGTAGCTAAATGCATACCTAACTCAGACGTGTTTCCTATTAGGTGACTGTACCCTAATAACAAACAGATCGATTGTGTACACTCAAATGAGAAAATTAAGTGTTCCGTACCACATTACCAATCTCACAACGTGATACGTTATGCATTATACATATTTTCGAAGGTTGTCCCTCCTGGGATTCGTGGCTCCCTCCTCTCCTCGCCCAGTCCCTTTCTCGACTGTATCACGAGATTCGCTATACGAAGTCGCGATTCGTTTTTACCCTGGCAAGGAAATATCTCCGTACTCGTAAATTCCAACTGGATGCCCAACGTAATTTGTAGCTATGTCACGAAAATATCAGTGGGGACGATCTTTATGAACTTTGCTGTCCTGCTCAATTAGGAATGGCACACGAGGAGGGGGGGGGGGGAGGCGGATATCTTTATTTGCTATATTCGCCTAAAGGTATCGCCGTTGCTTTATATGTATATGGAGATTCCAGCATCCACTGGATGGACCTAGTTACCAGTGTCCACGAGGGAGAGAAATTCTACGTATCTCGAACGTATTACACCGCGGAAACTGGAGATAACCCGGGCTTGCTTGAGTAATCAAAATTATACAGGAAGGATGAATCAGGAGTGATTCACTTATAAGTACATGCTGACTATATGACTAAGTAAAGAATTTATAAAGCGATGATCTATTTATATTTGTGAACTGGATACTTTTTAATTATTTATTTACAAACATATTTTTATTACCTGAATTGCGACACTGATTATTCTTATCTGATCGCGAAAAAGTCATGTGTAGATTTCGATGTCACGGTCGGATTTCTAACGTGAAATTTGGATACTTGTTATTTTTGAATAGTCTTTTGTCGTTCGTATTAAAAAAAAAGGTGTTCTACACTAAATCTATGAACTAGTATATACATATACATATGTACTTTTGTTATTAATGTACAGCGAGAAAGAGAACTACGTATGAAAATGGTCAAATCCGAACTTTGTCGGAATTAATTGATTGTTATTCTAAATGTAAGTCTGTGTCATTTAATAAAAGAACGAGTGTACTGAGCAGTAAGAAGAATGCCCACATCGTTGGGATTGCACCAGACGCTTCATCTCCTGGCCTAGCTGAGTTCGATGTTGACGAAACAACAATTGTCACATTCTTGTTGTCATTTTCCGTCGAATTTTTCATCATTTCAGAAATCCAACTCCTGTAGAATTTCACGTCCGTATAAATGCCAGGAGTCTTTGGCCAAGCACATCCGATACCACCAGACACGATTCCAGTCAAAACATTGTTACAAATCATGCCCCCACCAGAATCACCCTACATAATAAATATATGAATTAAATAATCAATCAGAAGCTTACGTATCTTTGTTATGGTAAAATTTAATAATTACCTTACAGGCATCCTTTCCACCTTCCAAATACCCAGCACAGAGCATCCCGTCAGGGACGTCTGAATAATTTTTCAAAAGTTGCCGACAAAGAGTCTGATGAAGTAGAGGCAGGTTCACGTACAACAATTCGTTACTGACTACGCTAATGTCCTAGGTAAAAGGAATAGGAAGTTGATGATCGATTGCGAATCGCAAAATAATTCCTCCTGAGATTTGAACTACTCACGAAGGCGGGATAACCCCATCCTGCGACCTGGCACATAGTACCAGGAGACACTGAACTCGTCTGCAACGGCCTGGGCTTCAGGGCTGTCGTGTTGAAGACAAAAGGTGTTTCTAGCTGCAAGTATAACGTTCGAGTCTAGGGTAAACAATGGCTGCTTGGAATAAAGAATGTACCTTTAAGAGAGCAACATCATTCTCCAGGGTGGAATTGTCGAAATTCTGATGAATCATCATAGTAGTCACTCCGCTTCTTTGTCCAGTGGATGTTGTAGTGTTTAGCAATAATTCTCCACCGACCACTAGTATGGTCCATGCTTCAATTGGCATTCCGTTTCTAAAATTATTAAAATCTCCGTTGCTTACTGTTCACTTGGCTCATTGATGATCTGATACCAACAAGTAAAGACAGTGAGCTGCCGTTATTATCCACGATTCCGTAATTACGCTACCACCACAAAAATGACTGTCCGAAAAACGTCTTCTCAATGATACCTAAAAATAATTTTTTTTTTTTATGATCATACAGTTATGATTCATCAGACAGCACGTGATGATCGTTTTACCTGATGTGGAAACTGACCCCGTATCGCTTTCGTACCATTCACTATTCGACCATGTAGCCCAAATTCGGCGTCACTGCTTAAACTCAATTTTGGAATTCTTTCCTGGAATTCTACAAAACGAAACAATTTATATCTATTCCAAGAAGCACACGAATGTAATCTGACGTGTACTTGAAAATCATTCTCTAGTCTTCCCTCCTCCCACGTGTTATCTATGTGATAAGAACGAGCATGCGCACTGTCGTAAATGTATATGTCCGCCGTTGGTGCGTCTTAAAGTATGATGCGGAGTTATGGAAGTGAGGAAGGTCATTAAAAAAAATTATTAAAATATATTAGACTTACCTTGTGCGCACGCGGAGTGATAAAGCAAAGTGCAGAGAGCCAAGAAAATGAGTTTAGAATTCATTTTAACACTATGAACACCGATAAATGTAATCACTACTGTCTTCACAAGTCCAACAAAGATAACCTAGTGAATAAAGTGTTCGTCATCCAGCCGATTTATTCGGCTCGGTTAGGTTTTATCTCGCTGCCTTATCATCCACCTGTTAATTATAATTTGATCTCAACGATGTCCTATCACGTAATAATACAAGGTGCACTTGACAGTAGACAAAAATGTTTCCTCCCTTCATTCCAGTTTTACATGCATCATATACATATAATGCGTTGTTACGATCCATGACGCTTATTTTGTTATCTGATAAGGAAATCGATAAAGGTAGTCTTTTTAGATGCATATAACGTTGAAAGAACAATGATTATTCTCTGTGTACCTGTCAGTGCATTTTTATTTTCATTAATCAATGAGTGAAATGATTTCTAAAAATAATATTCTCAAATTTTAATATAATGCAATCCATGAATTTAGTTACGTCAGACACAATTAATTATTTCAGGTAGTGCATATGCGAATGATTAATTGAAACGTAGTATTTAATCAGGACTCCTTTCACTGGTGCGCTAATTTGCATATGGGAAGCAGTAAGATTAGATAGTCTGAAAGACTATGTATAACAGTATGTCAAGAATGTATATCTCGTATGGCCTGCAATCAGAATCCCATAAAACGCAGCCACCACCACCTTGAACGTTGTAATAGGAAAACTAGAGGCTTGTCCCTGCCAAGATTATTGGCAATTAAGGCGAATAGAAATACGAGGAAAATATCAGTGGATGCTGGAGAGCGTTCACTCGGGCAGTCTCTATGGAACGAATGGAAAAGGAGAGAGTCAGAACGTACAGTGAATTAAGTTGACACGAGAGGCCGCAAAAGTAACTTGGGCTTCTCTGGATGCTGACCATTAGGGTGGCTACACACAGTACTCCCGGGAGTCGCACACTGGCGAGCTTTATTTAGTGGTCCTTAAATCTTAGCGCGCAATTAACATTGCTAAGGCCTCCTGCACCCTGCTGGAATCGTCGTTTCATAGAAACGCTGAATGCCGGGACGACGGGGGGTTGAAACTTAAGGGATGTAGTTAATGGCGATACGATGGAATCCGATATAGCTATGAAACAACGATTCCACTATTTTGCAAAATTATTTTTATTTATCACTGCGTCATTAAAACATTTTGGAATTTCAGAAAAAGGATCAAACAGAACAATCATATCTTATTTATATCGGCGAATTAATCGATCGAACGATGCGTATTAACCGGCGAGTGAAATCGATAAAACGAGCAAATACGATAAGGATCAGGGTGGGCAGTCTGCACGCAGGTGTCAAGAGAACGTACACATTACCATCGGAGTCATAAATAATTACGCAAGGGTATACTTACACTGGTCCTTCATGTTCGCGCTTTTTACACGCGTGCCGTATAAATAATAAATAATTACGTATCCCTTTAACTTAAAATTTATGTATGTCCCGTACCAAGTAAAAGAAGATACCGGACGATGACTCCTAGCGTTATTTTAATCCAAAGCCTTAACCATATGGCAATAGTCAAGTCGACTATACGTTGAATTAAAAATATCTATGTCGTTACTCGATGGAAATCTCTTTAAGCCCAGCTGATCGAATTTTCAATACCCTTGTATATCTATATGGAACTCGATGCCAAAACTCGTTTGGTAGCAACTTAAGTCCCTAATGCCCATCGAAGCGGTGGGCAGGCAGGCATAATATTCATTGAAGACGATACTAAATTGCAAGTTCAACAACTATCCAATATTCAAAGTGGTATCCAAGGGTGCATGCAGGTACTATCAGCGTAACTCATCAGAATATCGCCAGCTCTGGTCCTGGTTGCCGCCCTCGGAGTGTACAGAGCTGATAGGAGTCGCCATTACCCACCCCCCGTGCAACCCCCATACAACTCCAGCACAACCGGCCGGGTACCGAACAGACCCATCAAAGCCCTGGGCGTTGTCTACCGTAGGATCGTGTTCGATCTGTGTGCTTTCGGAGCTTAATACTCGGCGCAGCACATATTGTGTCTCCAATAAAATAGAAAAGGGAAGAGAATGACAAAAAAAAAGAAGAAGAGGAAACATAATGAAACTGCTCACACAGTACCGGATTACATCGAGCCGACGTATATACGAGCCTCTAATTGTTTTCTTTCTTTCTTTCTTTCTTTCTTTCTTTACTTCCTGTCTTTATTTTTTATTCCTCTTTTCTAAAGCGTCAAAAGATCTTCTACTTACCTCCCTCTCGCTCACTCTCACTGATAGTCCCATATACGGCCACTCCTCGGGACAAACGCGCCGGCATTCTCGCACCTTGTAAATCAAAGTGACCCAACGAAAACTTAAAGCTCTTTTACTTTGCACCTGCAAATTAAAGTAATTAAAGTGAGAGACGCAACAGCATCCGACTACTTTTCATGTACCTTTAACGCCTTCTTTGCTCTGAGTATGTTGGAGCACCTGTGCATCCACCGTAAATACGTATGGTATAACTGTATATTTATCTGCTTGCATATCCATGGAAGTGCATTGCGTGTAGAGATACGGTGCGTGTCTTACGCGAAGTTGCAGTGCGTTAGCGGACATCACGCAGCATCCAAGAACATCAATTTCAAGGTCCATTAGTGTGTCGATGCTATCATTTAAATCTTGTCTTGTGAAACGAAGCATCTCTGGACCAATACTGTCGAGTGAAATGACACGAAGTGCCACGGGATGCTGCGTTAAGACAGACAAGTAAAAATGATCTGAGAAAATTTTAATGACTCCCAGTGACGAGAGATGAGATTAATCGATATGGGGTAGCACGGGGGAAAAACTCAAGATTTGAAAATTCAATTTTTTTTAAATTGCATCTGCTAATTTTTTGATGGCGTGGATACATGATACCGTGGTATCTCGACTTGGCCTTGGTATCATGTGAGATTTATCCCGTAACTGTAAACATGTGTACTCCATATTGTAATGCTCTTGGTTTATGGAGAGGTCCGAGAGAGAAAAACATGGTAATGGCGCGAGCATTCTTATACGTGTATCTTGATACTTTATCGCAATCAGGGGTAATTAGTAACGCATGAGATGTATTAAAAAAGTATAAATAAATACACGTTGGGCTGATTGCATCTGACACACGAGCTGCCCGGTTTGAAATTATTACCAGTTCACGTACCTACGCACTGGCACGTATGCCTAAGTGCACTGGAATTATTATTGTTATAGATGCATGCAAAATTGCATAGTCACTAAAGTCAATGTACAATAAAATTTTGACGATATTTTCACGAGGCAATCAAGCAGTTTCTCTGTGCAAATGACTAGAAATGATCGTTAACGTTCGACCATTTAATATCAATGTACAATTCAATATGGTTACGCTGCGTTACGTATATAATATCGTATTCGTGTAATGCATCGGCGCATGCGCACTTGTACTTTCCATTCGCACTGGCTTCACTGCTATTACAAACTTTCCTCATTTCCGGCGTGTACTCGCGGAATTTAAAACTCGCCAGAAATCGGTCTGACGTACGAAAGGAATCATGGAATAGTAAAGACGGCGGAACGTATATTAGTATAAAGAACTCGTCTCTTTTCCTTTTCCAAACAATCGAAATATATCGGAGCGATAAAGGAGAACTGCATTGGCACGCGCATCGTGCGACTGCATAGCTCTGGCTGTTTATTGAAAGTGCAAATTTTTAGGGAGCGAGTCATTTTCCATTTAGGATAATTGGGCAGAGTAATATGCTGATTGAAGATAAAAAATAATGAAAGGGGATTAAAATGATTTTATTAATTAAAAATGTTTTTCTTATCATTCTTTCGAATAAAAAAAATTGGAATTTTCTTGGTCTTTCAAGGCCAAATAATTCGCACAGTCATTCGAGCTGCGAATGCATAAAGCGGGATATCCTTAAGCGAGGAAGAACCTCGGGTGAGAGGGGAGGCTAGAAATGGTAATGATTACGAGGCGAGATTGGATGATGGCCTCAGGAGGAATTCCAGTCAGGGTCTTCAGGGACTTAATCGTCCTCTGGATAACAGCAGGAGGCCAGGAAATCCTCGAACGTGCCGAACGGAGCTTCGTCAAAAGCGGCTTTGTTCGTGCTTTAAATCTCGCACTGTCACGGGGAAGAGCAAAGCACGCGATAAGTTTCACGGATACAGTGAAATGAGTATGGAATGGCTCGTAGATACTTTTCTATAATACAGACATAACATATACCACATATAGACACACAGAGATGGGAATTCCAGGATTAACCAAAAAATTCGTACTCGTTCTATAAAAATAAAAATATCCAATGACATAGAAGTCAGAATCTTAATCGGCTTTCTCGTGCGAATAAATCGTGCTGGCTACACGGAATTCCTAACCGAGACGAGATAAAATTCCAATGAGAATATTTTAAACACCTCAACGCACAGTGGAATTCTCATTAACTTAAATGCTTCTTGTGTCAGTGTGACGTTTCAACTATGCACCATGCACCGGTGCATCGAGTATGGAATAACTGCAGTAGCCACTGCGGTACTTGACACAGTGATATAATCTGGAACAGAATATATGAAAGTCGATGAAATTTTATATCTTTGCAAAAAGTGGCAACAAAATGAATTTTACATGAGATAACGCAAGTCGAATTGGACCTATACCGAAAATCCAGATGTTCCAATTTCCAATTTCCAACAAAAAAAAAAATCCAACTAAAAAATTCGCCAAGGATACTCTGTTCATGGTTGTCTCTAAGGGCAACTTCATAAGAACACACCATATTCCATAGAGTATATGGCGCTGCGCTTTATCGTCGTGGCGGTCGATTCGCGTTGCGTAACCAGTCTGCAACCGTGACCTCGATTTCATACTGACTTCGACTCTGACTCTGACTTCAACTACAAGTACACTTCTCCCTCTAGTGCATTCACTGAAGCACCAACACTTCCTGACTCTCTCGCTCTCCCTCCTCACCTCCTCTCTCACTCTCTCCCTCTCTCTCTCTCTCTCCCCTTTAACAAGACTCGAGAGCCAACCTCCCGCAGACAAAACAAGCACCAAGACGAATCCTCTCTTGCCATTCCTGGCGGTACAGTCCATGGTCGCAAATAGCTCGCTCTCTTTAATTTGAGAAGTTTTTCGCGTGGGACGTCGTTCCCTTAATATTTTTCTTTCTGCTTGTGCGTGCCTTATTTTATACTTGAAGAAGAGCCGGCAGACTCTTCGCTCGGTCGAGTACCCGGCGCGTCCGCCATTATTCCCACTGGGTTCTCCAGAGGTCAATGTGTAGATCATCAATGCCGAACGGAAACGAAATCAATAAATCATTCTCTCGTGGGCAGAAGCCAATTTGATCTCTCAGCAAGTGTCTGTCGCTACGAAGATACGAAAATACGAGGATACTTCATGGGGAATTTTACGGGCAGCCTTGATCTTATTTCATTTCGATGGCAAAAAGGGGTTACCGCTTGGTCTTGCCGCTTCGCGGGAAGTCGAGGATCTGCCTGAGAAGTCATGGAGAACATTTAGGCCACGTTGTCCGCCAGAGCCCTGATCATTAATCTCTTGAGCGGCTCAATGTCGCCGTGTCTATTTATAACACGTTTTAAATATCAGTCTGCTCTGTCCCTTAGGAGGAAGAGACGCGAAGAAGAAGAAGAGTCGAGGCCACCGAGAATACATTTTGTATATGAAAAATACACAAGAACGAAAGTTGCGTGTATTCCAAACAACAGAGATAGGTGTTATCGTTTAATTAATCTCGAGCCAATAAATTTCCTACACTAATCGCCGGGCCATGTACGTTGGAGGATATTGCCAATCTTAGGAAAAACATTGAGAAAAGAAAAAAAAATTATTCCCAACAAATAATTCCTGTCGTGTACTTCTTTATCAGCTTATACGAGCTCTTTCGGAACCAGGTGAACCCCATAGAGCAATACATCGACAGAGGTAATCCAATATCTTAAATTTCCCGAAAAAAGTAAAATTACAAAATTGTTGTTTCGCTCAAAGAAAAAGTACATCCGTCCTGATTATTACGCGATTGCATCGTCGTCTGGAACAAACGGCTGCGCAGGGAGGCTGCTTCGAATTGAATTGCGATTGAAAGTCGCCACCTCAGCTTCGTCCTGTCGAATGGAAGGAGACGGTCCATCTTGTGACAGGCGGAACGAGAGAGAGGAAAGAAACGAGAGGAGCCTAAAGAAAGAGCACGGTATGAAGTGGTGGTCGATCGTGTTCCATGCTCTCATACTTTTTTTTCTTCGTCTTCCTCTCCTTCCTCTCGTGTCAGAGTGTCCTCCTCCACCGAATCCAAACCCGAAGTCGTAAGCAATTGCTGTCTTCTCAGTATCTCGAGGGATTCTCGAACGATATTTTACACACGTTTACTTACAGCAAGACGTTCAATTCTTGATATTTAATCGAGAGAGAATTCGCTATGGCAACTGATCCTCTTATTTTTTTTTTTATTCTATACCTCAAGTAGAATTCCCCGAAAAGTACAAGAAACCCTTACGCATTAGATAGATTGTCAAATAGTCCCAAGAATCGCAACGGTCATTCCGATTCGATAGAAACGTCTGAAATCTGTTGACGATACGTGGGTAAAAAGAAAAAAAAAGAGAGAAAGAAAAGGAGAATCTGATTCGTGATCAACGTTCGGCTGACCAAGAAAGCACTCTGTGTATTCCATTCCTTGGTATCCGTTATACTGTCCAATAACGAGTACACGTACCTTCGTCCCGACTGCCTTATTGTATAACGCCTATATCCCTTTATTTACTTATACACGATCTCGATACATAGTATAAGCCACGTACAAGGGTTATGTATCCTCAGCACGCATTCCTATACGGACTATGTATAGTCTATGCGAAGTACCTTGGAATTGCTGTAGAGCCACGTTACTGCTTATTGCCTAGACATTCCCCCATAATAGAATCGCTTTATTACAACCGACCAATGATATTCTCTATAAAGTAAATTTTCAGTCTGAGCATAAAGATACTCACTCCTCGGATAGTCATTCTCTTTCGAGCTCCCATTTATATAGATCCATGTAGATCCATAGACAGACGTATGTCTGTACAGAATGCGTGCGAGAGATGGGGCTGCATAGACTGTATGTACTGCACCGCAGGATTCCCCGTGTGAGGCGATCAGATGCATTATGCAAATGTGCGTTATGCGAGAAACCTGTCCGACACGATTGCTTCGAAGGGCGAATGATCGATGACGATGGGCCCGGAAGCGATGGGTCTGACTCTGATGGTCAGTCTAGTACTCGCATTTGCGAAACGTGCATCCGCCGGCTAATTAAGAGTCCCAGCGAGGCCCAAAAAGACACGGGGCCCCATATCGCAGTTCGAGGATCACATTAAGCATGTGCGGGATACGTGCTGAACTATACATATATATATGGATGTACATATTTTATATTGTAAAGGAGAGAAAGTACGAAAGCTCCAGGTTGTAGGTTAACGAACGCGTTAGCGTTACTTCGCGGACTCAGCATCGTAATTTCTGCATTTTCGGACCATAATTACCCGTAATGACTGCGTCCCCGTAAATAATTTGGCATGCTTCCTGTGGGACTGGTTGCCAACGCACAACTCCACTTGCCGTAGCTCTGTTCCTTCTTTTTTTTTTCTCTCTTTCGTTCCCCCTCGCCTTTCTTTTTTTGCGTGTCTCGAGTCTGCTACCTTTTATCCGCGGAATCAGACTGTGACCATAGTGCATTTCACCCGACGCTGACGTAACCTGAATAAACTTAATAATTATCCCGAAAAAGATAGCCACTCGAGGTGGTCCATCATTTGCAAAATTATAACTGATTTAACATCCACGTAATTTATTCCCTATTGAATACGTTTTCTGGAGAAGAAGTTTATGATGAACTTAATCGAACTGTATGTGTATATATTTATGGTTTTGCTTGAAAATTTTAGTGAGATCTCAACTGCACTCTGATTAACCGCATAACCGCGACACGAGATCCAACCAAAGCTGCAGCGCGTGTTCATGTGGGTATAAATTTCTGGCCAGTTAGATCTAAGTCTACGTAACCCTATCTAACACTCCTAATACTAACTCAGCGTAGTCTAGTCGAAATAGAAGCCCCTCCAGAGGTTATCATACGATATATAGAGACACATACTCCCTAGAACCTGCGTGCATGCGTGCAATGTCTGTGGAAGCCGCAGCTACTGATAGAGTAAGGGCGGCGTCGAGAGGCGTCGGGGGGCGTCGAGGGGACGTCCAGCAGCGTCCAGCATGGCGATGCCACGATGCTGCTCGCATTTATGGCCCAAGTCTAGCACATGCCATTAACGTCGACCACATCCTGTCCCTTACTCCGTTACAATACTCCAGAATACCGGACACTCTCTACCGTAATGTAACATGGACAGTTTATTGCAGGCGGAACATATCGCGGCTGGCATAATTGCCGAAGAAACGTTCCAACTGCCGAATTAACGGGAGTCATTCGAATGCAGCGAGCGAATAGCCACCGAATGCGAAACGCCAAATGCATCCCAGGACGATAACGAAATTTCGGCTCTAGTTGTATCCCGATTCTGTATCTTTGAGAGAGAAAGGTACTCTGTTCGCGCTGAGTCTATCAAAGAGAAAAAAGTAGCTATAGGTATTACCGGCTCGTCGATTCCCGGTGAAAAGAGAATTGGCTGGGCCATTCTGTGCCCGCCTGCCGTGCGGATGCACGGTCGAATTTGACGTATGTTAGTTCCCGGATTTTCGCTAACGGTTTCAAGTTAAGAAAATACGTTACAATGCTTTGCAATGGTGTGAGAATATCAATCAGATTATTTTCTTGTAAATCATCCACAAGTTTTACATTAAGTTAGGTACATTTTTACCGGGGAATGCAGTAAAATTTACTTGTATAGCCACTCAAAATATCGTGTGTTACAAATATTAAGTAATGAAATGGTAACGATTTTCTACGATTGATGGTTTCTAGTAAATTTTATTGTAAATTTCATAGATAAAATTATTAATTAATTCTCTCCGTGTATATATATGTACAGTCACTAGAAGTAAATAGCTCAGATTTATCTTAATTTGCTTTCAGAGTGTTTTTGTCGACGAGCTGAGTTTTCCGGCTTAACGCGAAACCAGATTATAACAGCCGGCTGCGAAAGCTCTCGCCAATTTATAACGTAGTACTTTGTTACGTCATTTGCGAATGACGAGTGACGTCTCCTCTACTAAAGATTCACGATAAATGCACTAAGGGGAACTCCACGTAAATGCAAAAGCGCGGGTATACCTATAGCTAAGGTTGTCAAAGGACGTAGATCACATCTATTCTGGATCTTAGGACGGTCCTTGTGATTATCTCGGGCACGTAACTGATCTTTATTTTAGTCCCAGCATCACACGGAGACTGCAAGTGTGCATTGGCCATGGAACAATGGCCGTGTACCAGTAGTGCCATTCGATTTATCCTGTGTCTTATAAATACACCAGATTAAGAGGGGGATGGTCCATGCCATTTGTACAAGCAGTTACTCTCAATTCAGTCTACTTGCGGATTCTGTGAGTCTCTTAGGCTCGACCTTGAATTCCTTTTGTACATTTTTTTTTCCTCATCTCCACCTCTATTCCCACTTTGGCTCGGGTCCTCTTCTTTTTATTCTTTCGGTAATTGGAGACCTCACTCTACGCCTAAATAAGACCTGGCTCCCTTATACCACCCGAAATATCCAAACGGCAGTCTACGTGTCTTTAGCGTTCTTTAATGTCTACGAAATCTTTTTCTTCTTTGCCGCGAGATACGAAATACGGACGAACGTTATCTTACGCCATGAGAAATCCCCGCGAAGGGATCAAAGGTGAAGCCGCTAAAGGCTCCGTAGAAGAATCTTTGTAAATCACGTAAAATTCAATGATTTCCCTTGGAAATTACTTGAGCTTCGTATAGCATGTATATATACACATATATATAGGAAAAATCCTAATATCTTTCTACCTAAAGATAAGTCTCGGGTCTCGAAATTGGATCTCTACAGTTCCTTTCAGACGAGTGTTTCTTTTAATTTCGCCAAAGGGTATCCCACCCTTCCGAATAGACTCTGTATATCAGGCCTGTCACTGAACTGACCGTCTGTACCAATTAGCCTTGACCGCACTCTGCTATACGCCTAACTGGCAGCGTGCGATGCCAATAAAGCCATCCTCGCGTAAATACAAGTAGATGTCGTTAATCTCAATACGCAGTAGTAATTAACAAGAACGGCAGATCCTTGCTGGTGGAGTTATATAAGGTACACACGTCTATAAAACTTACCAAATATATATATACACATCAGCATCGAGACCACGCTAACACTACGATTATGTATAGACGTATATCCATAGACAATGTATTTCCAATTTTTAATTTTTGAAACGACCTGTATAGTCACGAACGCCCATAGTACAATCTTGATTTACGATCCTTTTATTACAGAGAAATCGGTAACCAATCGCGATTCAAACGTACGTCTTGATACACCGTGTATTTATCTTAATTAACTTTATGGCCTGGTTAGACAAGACGAACTTCCTTACTTTGGTGAATGAAGATATACCGTTAAGATTAAATTACCTATTTAACACCCTGGTAAAATACAGAAGACGTCGACGGTTTCTATTCTGACAAACCAATTTACATTATGGCTACGATCAATCCACGCGCCGTTCCGTTAACGAATACACTCCTGACTACGTACGTGTATACCTGTGCGCCTCAAGTGAAACGACGGGGAATCGTAAAGCACACAGAGGTGGTAGGTAAGTGACATTTCCGCGAGAACGACTGTATTCAAGTAGTGCTTTAAAACGTCTTATGTCAGAGACTCAGATAAACGTGTTACCGAAGGAGCTATCGAGTCGAGTGACGTTGCTCTTTGTTCAGCTGCGGCATCCTTAGGATCGAACCGAGTCAGTGGTGACTCTGGTTATTGTTAGCTGTAAGTCTGTCGGAGCGAATATATCGACAGCTGTAAACGGTTCCTGGCGATATTTCAGCGGGCACTGACGTAGTAATAGGATTTTGCTTTTTTTTTTAGCCATGATAAAATCAGCGCGAATTCGCCCAAGTTGATTAGCTTCGGACGCTATTGGTTATCGGGATAAAATGAAACGTCCCATTAGTGACCCTTACTGACCTGAATGAAGATCGGAGGGGTCAAAGGGGATTTCGTAGTTGAATTGATTATTTCATTATGGCCTTGTGTATCTTTAATGTTAACCTTAACCAACTCGACCTAAGGGGATATGCTTTATGTACTTGTACAGTCTCTTTCTTACCGAGTTGTATATCCCAGTTACCTTTCATGGATCACCCGGTAGTCCGATGGTCGTCACGTTAACATGGGTATAACGTGAATATACCGATTCAAGGTCTATAGAGACTTTTGTGCTCGTCAAAAGGAAGGCAATGAAGTTCCATGTACTCTTTCATGGCGAATACTATAATCAGAATGGAGAGTTAGCACTGTGGAGGTATTAAGAATTAATAGGATGATTGATTGCGTGTATTGTTATCGATCTTACCATCGGAGACTGTGGCTAATCTATCTTCATGGTGAAGATACGATGTTAAATTTTTTTTGGAGGTTACTTATGTCCTAGGCACATATGATATTCTATTGGACAGCACATTATGTAGGTTAAGGTTCTAAGGTTTCTATACACCATCTAAGCATGGATCTTCTTACTCCGAGTAATATGTGAACTGGATTTTTATGGTTTCGCAGATGAAAAATCATCAAGTAATATGAGACTTTGAATAAGCGCGCTCGTTCTAGTATTTTAAATAGAAAGAAAAGGTCTGGTGTAGAATTCTTTTTTTAGAACGTCAATGTGTTTAGTCGGTTCGCTGTTGAATGGCGGTAGTAGTTTTATTCGCGTGGATGAATGAATCGTAACTTCGAAAGTCACGGCGATCCAGCCTGTAAATCCTAACAGTCCGATGGAACCCTCTCACGGTACATTAGCACTGCGTGAATATTTCTACGGCATAACTCGAAAAGCAGAAATCCGTGAAGGACCAACCCATCAGCAACCCATTACACGCTAACAATGCGAACAATCTGAAGTGGATGGATAAACGATCCGAAGTTGCCCCGAAGGCTACAACCCTTTCCCCTTTAACCGAAAATCCTTGCCGAAGTAGACTAATTAAGCCTAAATTGGCATGTGCCCTTGCTTATTATATTACCATAATTTTCCAGGAACGTCCATACCCCCCCCCC
>NW_014333166.1:337119-361342 GCF_000341935.2 Cephus cinctus | reverse complement strand
TCTTTCCCCAGCCGCTGTACCATCCCGTAAAGCATAACGCAGTCAATAAAAATCGATCTCTCATCCCCCCCGTGCTAATATCGTAAATAAAATCGCACTCAGTCGAACCACGTGAAGTTTGCCGAAACATGATATCGGCGAGAAAAAAAAGAATCTCTTGTGGATTTTCGCACCCCACCCAGTCAAGGTCACCGCTAAGTGAAAACGCTGCGTAGTTGACTTACATTCTCGCCACCCTCTTTAATTTTCCCCCGGCGAACTTCAGTCAGTCCAGTACCCGAGGGGATGAGATATTTAGGTGGATTCCATAAGCAAGGGATGCTCTCGAGTTTCCGAGCATCCACGAGCACCCTGAGAACTGGATGAGTCAGGCCTCGAAGGAAGATCATCTAATTGCCTCAATTTCGTCCAAAAGGGTTTCCCTTAAAATACAAAACACAACCACCATCAGCATATCCATCGAGTTGATATTCTTCTTGACGTCTAATAAATGTATCTCATTCAGGGGGATGAACTGGCAAGAACGCGAAGCTACGAAATCAACTCGAGAAGAAATTTCTACCATTGTCAATTCGACACGTCATGAAATACGAGTGGTATTTCGAAATGGAGCCTGGGTCCTATACAGGGCTGAGATTTGGAATGAGTGAAATGGCAATGTCCATCAGTGGGCATTCGGGAAAATTTAAGGGTTCGAGACACAACGGGCAGCAATAGCGCAGCGGCATGAGCCAGAGGGCAAGGGTGTACATACTGGCATCGTATTACCGAGTACTTTACGGGCACTCCGCCAATGAGGATTATGTTGCCTGCTTTTATTGGGAGATATAAGGTTTTAAGGTTTTCGAGTACGCAGAACACCTAAAACCAACACGCATCAACCATCTCATTTTGTAGTGAGCCGGTTTGCCCTTCAGTCGAGAAAATATTTATAAACTCCCTCCGCGGCTTCGAGTTCGTTAATGGAAAAGCTGCTGAGGCTCTTGTATCTTCGCAGTGGTCGAGAACGTATGAGCCTATATGTATTACGTATACGAATGCTTCACGAAAAATAATACCTTCTCTTTCCTCAGAGGCGTCACTAGTCAATGTCAAGGTTCATACTTTAGGTAGATGGTTACGCCGTATTGAAACGATAAATAATAAAGATCAATACTCTGAGAGAGAGAGAGAGAGTGAGAGAGAGAGAGACTTTTCAGTTACGGTTCGATGACTTCAGTAGTACCAACCCACCTAATGGCTACCAACCTTCAGATTGCCAACCTATACATGTATATACATATATACATTTACTGCAAAATTATCGTACCGTAGAAGCCGTACCTTTTGCTTGGCTGAACCATTATCCAAACAATGATTAAGCGAAGGACTGTATACTGGGATGCTGGACTGCTGGACCACTGAATTGCTGAACTCTGATATTCTGGCTGGCCAAGGAGTTCGCCGACTCCTCGGGCCCTCCTCAATTATTCATAATTAATAAATGTTTGTTTGTAGAATCGAGGGCCTCCCTGTTTCTCTTGAAACGCTGCTACACGCACACGGCACACCCTCGAGTATCTCCATACCGCCATCATTACCGCCACTTGCTATTCATTACTGCTCCGAATTATCTTTAATCAAGAACTTTACCTCTTTCTCTCTCGCGCTCTCTTCTTACCATCGACAAAATAATTCACGTCTCGGGTTACTTCTCACGGGTCACGTGCTGCTACACATGAATAAATTCATCTCCAGTTACTTTGGTATCGAATTCATAGACCGTCAAACTCTTTTCCCACGGGATCCTTTGGCCTTCCTGGTTGACCTATGAGTTTCGGCACTTCCTCATAAAATTTCAGCTAATCGCTAGTAAGGATTCGTCCTCTTGCGTAATATATCCTTTAAATTTCCTCCCTTTCTCCATCGTCCTCCCATTTTCAACACTGAACGAGGAAACTCAACGAACTGGCAATGCGGGCCAATCTTATTGGCGACTCCATTTGGGATTTTCATTCAAATAAGGATAAATCCCCTCTGTCCACTGGCAATCATTCTAACCCTTCTCGCACGACCCTTCCTACAAGTGTCGGATTAGATTTAGCAGCCGCTAGATGGAACCATGTCCAGTATAATGACTAGGGGAGCCATTGTCCAATGTGGTGCTGCAAGCCCACGAGTACGAGGGTTGCGTTAACTTTGGCCCCGAGGCATTCGAAGGACGAAGGGTACCAGGTTTCCCCGTACTGACCATCAACGATTCTTCAACGAAAAGTCATTAGATGACGATGCCCATAGTGCTGGCGGCTCTTGCGAATACCAATTCGATCCTTATAACCCATCGATTGTACTTCTACTCAAGGTAAATCCCATAGGACGTACACATTGAGAATGACGGCACTCTGACCTTACTCGAAATCATTTATCATTATGTATCCTTGAGATCGATATCTCGTGTTTCAGGTACGTGACTCCGCGACTATAAGTATATCCATCACCATTAAAGTAAGAGAGCACTTATCCGTAACCGGGTAGAAGTTGGCGAATATTTTCGAGTAATTCGTAGAGACGTTTCAACGTGACAGTGAGTCAATTTACAAGTTTAATTGATTCTCGTGAAATAGCGGAGCTAACAAGACGAGAGGGGACGGGGGACGGGAGGGTGGTGGGGTGGAGCTAGAGAATGACAGAACACGTGGCAGCCTGTGCTTGCTCTTGACTGATTCGGAATACGTTGCTGGTGACGTGACAGGAAAAGAAGGGAGCTGATATAGTGTTAGGTATACACTAGGGGATAAAAAGGTGAGTTCGAAGGGCGGTAACTGTGAAACGTGAATTTTAAGGGGGGTTGGAACTGGGCGTCATTAAATTCCTTAAATGCAACAATACTTTCGTATTTAAAATGTAGACGTCCATTCAGTTGTCTGCTTCAGGTTCTCCCTCCCGGTCCTCCAGTTAACGAGTGGATCGTAATAGCTTTTAAACGGAGGGTTATTTTTTTACCTCTCCTGAATTAAAAAGGGAAACGAATGAAAAATAAGAAAAATTATTCATGCACCAAGAGCGCCTCCGATCTCTCCAAGGGCAATTCGAAGGTTCGCGTTGACGTTGAACTTTGCGCCAGTCACGTCCTTTTTTTCTCTCTTCTCTGTACGTTTCGCTCGAATTTTATTTTTTTATCCTTTTCTTCCTCCGTACAGTAACCGTGTACTTCTACGAGAGGCGAACCCTTTTCCGATCCACCGTCTCTTTTCGGGGGTGGCACCCCCCCCTTCCCCCCGACGTCCCTTTTTAAAAAGGACCGAAGGACAATACGAAATTTTTACAACAGTCAAAGTACGAGGATCGGTAAAAAGTTTCCGCTTTCGACGGTAAAACCGTCGCGGTTACTATTCATAAAAAGTGGCATAATACCGGAGTCACTGGAACGGGACGGATGGCAGCGGTGGGTAGCAAGAGAAAGAAAAGCACGAGAGCAATGGGTAAAGGGTAGGTATACCAGTTTGTAGATATACGTATATATGTATAGAGAGACAGAGAAAGAGAAAAGGGTGGGGGGGAGTACGTATAGGCGAGGAGCGATCGACAAAAGAAAGAATTAAACTGCGCATAGCTCAGAGTAACGTTTATTTTTGTTTGCAGTCTCTCGTTATGTTCGAAACATAAAATGTTTTATTGAATCTGCGCTTATTGAATAATGTAAGAGCGCCAAATGTAAGGGAACAGGATTTATTTACCGGCCGGATAACAAAGAGCAATTCGAATCGATATGGCGATACGAGACAGCCTCCTTCCTCTTCGTCCCTTACTGCCCTCATTCTCCTTCCGTTCAACCCTTAAAATCAGCATCCTTTATTACCCGAGTATCCTCATCTCGACAGCGTATAAAGATCAACAGGGAATCCTCCGTGTCGCTTATCACCCTGTCACGATCTAATCGAATTCGATGTGTAACTATTTAATACTCATAACATAACTCGTGCATCAATGTCGGATCGTCTCGTGCCTAATTTCATTCGAAGCTTCCTCAGTGCGAGTGAGTTAATGCGTCTGGAGAGTTACAGATCTCGATTCGCAGGATGAATACAGATTACGTCATCCTTGCGCAATCTCAACCCCTCGAGAGCAAACAGAGATATTCGCGTTATACGAGCTGAAAATAATTGTCCATTCAACGAGCCATCGAGAATCGCAACCCCATCGCGATATCGAATCCCTTATGGACTGTCGATGACATAAAAAAAAATGAAACCCTTGAAATCTGTGTCAGAAATGAGTTCCGAACAAATCAACCCTTATCGTTCTAAGCATCGACAGGGTGAGCGTCAATTCAACTCATGAAATCCTCATGGAAATCCTGACGACAATAATTAGACTTCTCCCGTCCCTTAATATCACTGGGTTTACGAGGACTCGCTTAATATTCATAGAAGTAACCGAGGATCCTGTTGCCTCGCGTATATTCTATACGGATAGGGTTCCTGCTGACATTTCACTGTAAAACGATCCCAAATCATTTGGGACTTATTTAGGGTTGCGGATGCTGATCCACCTAAGCAGACTGGATCGATCTCGGTCGAGTTTAAAATTCTCTGGAGTCGAGTGACCAAGTGGATTTAGGGTCGACGGTCACGTGGCTTGGCTGGTAGCTTCGTGAGAAGTGCCAGGATGAGAGATAAAGAAGATGGAGGAAGAAGAAGAAGAATAATAGTAAATTACATCTAGTCGCTAGATGTGTCTCTTGGACGGATGGCGGGACCTGGGCACGTAGTTCATTTCGTACCAGAAGTGACTCGCAGCTGGCTTGTTTCGACTTCAACTGTGAAAGTTGTAGTCCTAGTGCTGCTGGATAAAAATAAGTCGGGGTTGAAAACTCCCCCTTAGACTGAATGTCTACGAATTATTAAACATAACCGTGAAATATCGCGAGGAGTCTGGGTCCAGGGTTTCCTCTAGTGCGGTTCAAGGACAGCAACGTGAGCAGATTCCTAAGGACTCGGTGGGATTCAACAGGAATGCTCGGAGTGACGTAAGCAAATGCTCTCAGCGGAAACCGTCGTATTTACATATTCTCCTTGTCTCGTCTCAAGTGGAGGAAACGTATATAAACAAATGGGGAAAAAAATAAGTTCTACGGCAAAGTTTTCCAACCTGTAAATTCGATTCTCGATTTCATCTAAACTTCTTTTCCCGCCAATTCCTAAGGGTTGATCGTCCGACGTTACCGATAATCGAGCACGTGTTTTCTTAGTCGCTGAAACTTCTAGGAGGATCATTTGGGGCATCGAGGGTTCCTCGGGTCCCTCGTGGCTTTTCTAGCCTTTGGCAAAAGGGTGCAGACGAAACGCGAGCAACATATTTGACGAAATCGGGCCTTCGTCGTCCTCCCCTTCGGAATAATAGGAAAGGAAATCCACCGTAAGGAATGGGGTGGCCACGGAGCGAGGGGTGGGTAACTGTGCGAAAGAGAATGAGCCTCTAAATTTTTGTACTGATTTATCGTAGATCATTAGACGCACAGTCGTTGTTCTCAAGTGGCGATAATTCATTAAGAAAGCGACAGTAAAATCTACGTATTAGCATAAGAAATTACACCGCGAATTGGAATCTCGTGCGAATGAGAGTATATCTCATTCGTTTTAATTTTTTTCCCGGGAAAGGGAAACGTCGGGAATATTTATGCTTGGGGCGGGAATGGCGGCGCGAGGCTCCGGCAGTAGAAATATAAACAGCGTGTCGCCTCTCTCGGCGTGGCAATAAATTTGTCTGGCAAACAACGGTTAGCCAGCGACTACTGTGTTTCACTGGATTGTCGTTTCGTAACGTCAATGATCTATTTGCTGCTCTCTCTTTATCTCTCTCTCTCTCTCTCTCTCTCGGGCTGAGCTGACTCCAGAAGATGGCGACGATGAAGATTCGAATGATCTATTTGCTGCTCTCTCTTTATCTCTGGCAAACAACGGTTAGCCAGCGACTACTGTGTTTCACTGGATTGTCGTTTCGTAACGTCAATGATCTATTTGCTGCTCTCTCTTTATCTCTCTCTCTCTCTCTCTCTCTCGGGCTGAGCTGACTCCAGAAGATGGCGACGATGAAGATTCGATTAGGCCTTCATCCGACAAGGTCAATATTCTCGACACGCCGCGCCTCGGCGCTTCCGTTGAATTAGAGACGCTAAACGATCACGTAGCGGAGCACTCGAAATCGTTAGGACTTTCATCGAAATAATTAGATAGGCTCAACGAGGACTAACTTGTTCAGGAAGCTGATTGAGCCTGAGAGGAACGAATAAAATTCTTCAAGGCACATAAATTATACGGCTTGTTTTGATCGTTACGAATTTTTTGGATATATTTGACGTATCATTGTATCGTACAATGAAAACCTGATCGTTCGTCTTCTCCCATGCAGGGGAGAACGCGAAAGATTCGTAATGGCCGAGCATAGCGAAACTTGGCCCACGCATGAACAAGTCCAATAAGTATAGGAAATCCCACACAGTGGTCTCCCACGAAGTCGCCATTACGACTCGAACCTTCAACTTGGAGACAACTGCAGTTATGATTATGGGAGTTGGGCTCGAGTCTTCGTGTCGTAGTTACGGCATATTAGCGACTCCTAAGACGACCATTACCTGCCCTTTTACAAGATAGCCGCTAACATAATCTAATGCCACCTTTATGACCCTCTTCTCTTCTGCAGATTTCCTTTTCTCCGCTAGCGTTATTTGCACTGTTATTAGCGGTGCTTATCCTTTACGAGTGCCACTTCTTTTTTTTTTTCACTCCAACTCTCCATTTTTCCACCAATTTCAGCTCACTATCTAATGTGGGACCTCTTTATCTCTTAGTTCCAGACGCATCACCCATGATATCGTGGTACCTTTTGCAACTACGCTTTTTGAAAATCGATATGCGACAAATTTAAATATTTATGAAATTTAAATAAAATTTTTAGATTTTCGTATTATCAACTTTCTCTTCTTCTAATCCTTATATCCGATACTATCCGATACTCGTAAACTAAACACTAAGCCTGGACAGGGATCTTTGGCTACTCAGAGGATAAAGTCATTGCTTGCCGTTACTAGGAAGCAAAGTCGTGTGTAGCCCAGCCCAATGGATATTGGAAAGACATAAAAATTAATGTCCCCCGTATATAGCGTGTCCTCCGGCAGGAATCCGATTATGTCCGCTAATGTCCAGCTCCAAGGGGTGCATGTTTGGTACGTATCCGGCTGGCGTTAGTCTCGTTAGGGGATTGGCTAAAATCCACCACCGCTAATGGTGTTTAGTTGACCCTTGTCTGAGTGTCAATGCAACGCGTTCCTGCCCAGACAATTGGATCATCCTAGAATGCCTGCGATGACCTCCGGGTAACACTGATTAATGAGCCGATAGCTAATGAGCTTGCCCTTTTTACCTTTCCTTTCCTCCTCCCACATCTTACTCACCCCATTTATTCTCTCCCTCGCACTCCCTCCGATCATCCCCCGCGACAAGACAGATCAGCTTTAGCGAAGGATCCTAAGAAAGACGAATCGTGCAAGATGACCCAATCCCTTAATAGGCCATTTTCATCCCGCGCGAAACAGAAGGTATCGAAAGGCAATGGCCGGCGTACGCGAACCTGCTGACGAGATTAAATCCAATGGAGTTTTCGAGGGGGGGTACTATAGCACCCTTAGAATTTTAATGGCCGGCAGTTTCCACCCTTGACACATCACTCCTCCCCTTCCTGGCGACTTCAAATCCTCCTAATTGTTCCACTCGCGGCTGAACTCGTTACCCAAGCTCCGAGTACCAAAACCGGCAGATAACACTCCGGGCTGGATCAGCGCCTTTCTCGATGCGGGTGATGCTATCTTGACCTTGTAAATATCTCTGATAAAATCAGCTCTCAACAGTATCTCGCTAATCCGTGTTCTAATTATGCCTTTGGTCCAGATCCCTCCTTTGCTTACACAATAGGCGCTCTACGATTATGTCTATATATATATATATATATATACATCCTGCTATATAGCCTTAGGCCCATCTTGACTCTGTTTACAGTCATGACTGTCCCGGGGTCAGCTTCGGGACTCGTAGAAGCGTTACCCGCACAGATTTGAACGGTTATGAAGGTCTTCTGAATATTATCGTGAGATCTCGAGGGTACATTGTCTATTTGCACAAGAATGGTAGGGTGCTCTACTCCGCCAGGTTCCGGAACGTCTAATAACATTAGTTCGAGATTTGTCTTCAGGCTAGTGCTGACTAGGGACCCCATAAATATACACTTGTATCACAGTTTCTCGAGACTTGCACCTCCTCCTTCTCGCCCCCCTTTCCCCTTCAAATAATGGAGAAACCCTCTTCTAACTCTATATCCCCAATACGGCCTATATAGACCCATAAATGGCTGCTGTATATATAGATACACACGCAATAATATATATATTGTAACGTAATTCTTTTAACTTATGACCCGACACCGATAGCAAAACATACGAGAACGAACTATCTTCGAGAACCAGCCTACGTTACCTTCGGCCGTCCACCCGTCGTTCGTGCATCCGCAAGCCAGGCGGGCGCCAGCCAATTCTTTTTTCACCGGGAACTGACGAGCCGGTATAAACTGGGAGTTGGGGTGGAACAGGCCCAACTCCACCAAGAACGAGAGCTCTGACGGAACCTATCGGACGAGGCGATAGCTTAACGACTAAGGCACAGCACTACACCTCCGGAACACTCACAGGAATTCATAGAATTGCCTGGATATCGCGAGAACAACGCGAGAACTGTACGAATCGAGAACTTGCTATACCGTAGCGAAACACGGCAAGAAAAACTATCAACAGATAGCACGGAAGCACGAGCCAGCCCGTGACACCTCGGTCGGTGTCCCGAGACAGACTGCCTTGACAATAGCCAAATCCGAGAACTAATCATTCTGATTGGTCGAGAGCCTTATAACCGATAACTCTTTTGTCTCCTTCGAGTCGTCCCGTTAAACCAAGTCGAGAGCGTTCCTTAACGAATCGGTACGTATCTCCTGGAGATCCTCCACGGCCGCTTCCCCAGGGCATCGGCCGACAGCTGGGCACCACATCCTTAACTCGGGCAGGAGGTTCATCTCCTGTCCTTAACCGTATCAAAACTACCTCCGCCCGCTCTACAGCCCTTTGCCCTTCTCCAGCGGGGCGCCGGTATCTCACCCGGGCTTCTGCCGGTCCGTGGAGACGTCTCCGTCGGGTACTCTCCTCTGCCAGGCAACTCGGTACGTCGAGACTATCTCCTCACGGCAGATTCGAGCACCTCGACCTCAACTAAACAATAACGAAATCTTACGAGAGCCTTGACATAACTATACGAATCATCCCGAGAGCGTAACTCCTGAGCAGGGTGGCGACCCGAAGGGAACCAGAAATCAAGAACGTTATCTGTATCGGTAACCGGAGCCGCCTTGGAACCGTGATTCGAAAAATCACGTCACAATATATACGATCGGGGGATGATCTTTCCTAGATTAAATTTTCAAAGACGGCAGAAGCAAATTTTACCTATTGTCCTTCCCCTCCTAACCAGCTTCCGTCCTGTACTCCGGTTATCTCCTATTCTCTTAGATTACACGGACGAATTTGCAAATTCATGATTCCGCGTCGACCATTGGAAAGTTAAGCGAGCGTGGATCATCGTTCACCTCCCCCAAGTCCATAAATAAGTAGATACTCGAATCGCATGCAAATAAGACGTCACCCACACGTCGGATATACTTGACATGTGGCTCCCTCGTATGATAAGGGATGAGGATCTGATCCCAGGAGGACCTGCTCTAATTATATAAACAATGACGCGAGCTACGGGGTAATAATGACGCAAGTAGTGTGGTTAGGTCTCCAGGGCCGACCCCTGGAAGAGGTACTTCATTACTGCCGTTGATATTAAGGCGAACAATTCAATGCCGAAGTGTAGTAACTTCGTGGACGTCCAAGGGAGACTCTCACCCTCTCTCTCTCTGTCTGTCTATCTCTCCGCCGTCGTCCCATGCCTCGAGTCTTGAGAAGAGAAGCTGACGTTGACACTGTGAAAGGGGTCAGAGTTTTTTAGTCATCCGACTAATTAGCGGGTCATTACGTTACGCTTGCTTGAACTTTGCGCGCCCCATTCTTAAGGGTGGCTGTACGTGCATATCGATCGTTGGAAATCTTAAAGATTTTTTGATACCCCTTAATACCACAGGAATACCGCGATGACTCGGATGAAGCGACGACGGCGAGGACCGTCGAGTCCACCCGGGAAGTCGAGTTGTCATCATCCCCCAAATGGGAGCACTGGAAGAGTCATACTTCATTTCTAAAGTACCTCCTTGCTCGATGAATAAGGGTCCGGTTGAGCCCTCGAGGTATTTATAATAACCCCAGGAGCAGCAGTCTTAATGCTCAACCCCTTCGTTATGCATCCCCTTCTCCCGGCGTCCCGAAATGTCCTTGGACCGGGACAAGGGCCTCTGGATCTAGGGGTTAACGCGGTGCAAAACAGAAACAGCCTCCCTAGAAATTGATCCGAAGCGAATCGAAAAGTCTCCTGGGCAAAAGGAGCCATCGTGATGGATAGGCAGGTGCTTTGTACGGGACGCGAGATTGACTCGCGCCACATTGTCAAGGGAGGCGAAGGGTGGAGATGGACGAGAAAAGAAGAAAGAAAGGTACTAAGCTCAAGACAAAATGGAGCGTAACGCGAACCATAATGCCTTTTTTTCCCCCATTTTTTTGGTGTCCCAGGGGAACGTCGAGAGGAAGAGTCAGTAGCTTATCGACACGTATAGTCGACTAATTCAGCAGCTTTTGCCCCGTTTGGTTGGGGGCAAGAGTTATTAATGACGAGCGAGAGCGGCCCCATTTTAACCCCATCGTTTCTACTTGAGAGTATAGCTCCCACCCCTAAGCTCTCGCTAGTTGCCTAATGATGATTAATTCGTTGTCTTCGCCTGGAACATGTATACTCGCTTGTAGATACAACAGGTTTTATGCAGCACCGTTTGGGAGCACCGGGAGACTAGCGTGACGACGCCCGGCGTCCTTTTCTAATGTGAGCTTAAATACAAGTGAATTGTCCCGTCTCCATTAATCAGTGCCGGCTGAGCATTGTCCTGATAATAATAAACCTTGATGGGCCTCCTAAATAGGGGCTGGTCGGGGTGATTTCTGGCTAAGGTTGCTCTGGTCGGACCTGGCTAGTTACGACGTTGCCCTTAGGTCATTCTTACTGCATAATTGAGAAACCTGATCCGGATACGAAGCTTCTAGAAGAAAAAAAGTTTCTCTCT
The DNA here is from genome assembly GCF_000341935.2 of Cephus cinctus. Lineage (NCBI taxonomy): Eukaryota > Metazoa > Arthropoda > Insecta > Hymenoptera > Cephidae > Cephus > Cephus cinctus. The sequence goes on along the minus strand of NW_014333166.1, from coordinate 350,053 downwards.
CCTCTTCCAATGGAGCAGGGACTTATCCGTCCAGCAGCTTCCCTCGCTGGAACAACCCTTGCCTCTTTGTCTCAGCTGCTACAGATCTAGAAAGGAGCTTTCCCGTTCAAGGCTACTCAGTACTCCGTAAGGGATGATCCGACGACCAAAGACACTTCTTCTCACAATACTCATCCTACTAGTTTACATCCATAAATACAGCTCGGAGTCCTGTGTCAACTATTCATCTCTCGTGCGGTCCTATTCTGGGTATCGGACCAACCGCCATATTGCCTATGGGGATCTGTGTTTGTCATGCACATTCGAGACGCCCGGATTATTCCAAGAACGCCTGGCCAATCGTACCAAAGATATTGCGACTCGACGAAAACGTCCCAGATGTGCCATTCACTGTGTCTTCATTTGAGTATTACCAATACGTAGTATAACCCGTCAATATATAGGCACTAAATAGCTCAATACTTTTTATTTCCTAGGATATACCGTACTGTGAGTATAGCTATATGTAGGATAGGCTATAGATACCAGTAATGGCTGGCATGACATTGATAGCTACGCTCGCAGTAATGGGGTAGGCTCAATTCAAAATGTCTTAGCAAGCGAGTGACATTCCAAGTGGAGTCGAGTAAAAGGAACCGCGACTGTCTGAGACGTTCTCTCGTTCTACCATCACGCACTCTCGTTGATGACTTATCACGCACTTATTGACTGTGCTAACAGCGCTAACAGTGCTAACAGTGCTAACAGTACTAAGGCCGTAGACTTCTAAGGGCTGCAGCACTTCAGTCCCAACGTGCTTGGACCGCTGGAAGAACTCTTCAGCGGTCGTTAACTATGATTGTTAGCCGAAGCTCCGCAGCTTCGCCCCTGGACCTTGGCTCCCATCGATTTATTTTCAGGCACTCAACGTTCGAACGACCTCCGATAACTTTATGCGCGATAAAACATTCCATCTCTAGATTACAGGCTATTTCGTTCGTCCTAGACAAGCTTTGGAAACGGGCACAAGGAGTCCTCCCAACTTCCTCTGAAGCATTAACCCCTTCCGGTCGTACGTTTATAAATATACCATATACGAGAGATCTTTCTATATGCTGGATTCCACGGAGCTTCACGATTATTCTCGTGGCGGGTGGGGTTGAAAAAAAATATTTTTACTAGGTTTACAACCCTGGTAATAGAATACTTACGACCCCACCGGGAAGAACAATAAATTTATGAGAACCTTGAGGAATTCTAGGTGCCGGTCATAGGATTCTCCTTGGACCTCATTTCTCAAGCAGTTTCAGATGAAATTCTGCATCCCCCTTTATGAGGGCCGAACAAGATGGCTTCAAGAAAAAAAAAAAGAAACTATCCTCGCTATGCGCGGAATACATTCTTTACGGTTACTGCCCGAGTATCAAAGTTTAACGCTCACAGAAGCACACTGTGGACGAGGCTGAGGACAATAATACTTTTAATACTTTTTATACGCGAAGGACTTGGGCTTTACGCTTGCTTTATACTGGGCGATGATTTATTCGAGCTGACTATACTCTAAAAAGGCAACGTTATTAAGGAAAGGCCACACTTATATGACTATATATACCCGACTACCGTCGCAGACACTTTTTTCACTCTCCGATCTAATGAAATTAATACCCTCGCCAATTTATTACGCGTTACGCAGAAGCATAGCAAAGCACCACACGCTATAGTGATACTACATTTTAATATGTGGCTGTGGGTGAAATTTTACAGCGGCAAAAAAAAATCTTTTTCTTCGACTCAGAGCGCATGCGCGTCACAAGACCCCTCACACTCCATGCCCCCTGACAATTTGCAGATAGTAATATGCAGGACATTACCAGCATTACTGCTGTATTACCACCCTCGACTAACGCCACAGAGCTTCTACGTAATGCATCGTATGTATGCGCGCCATGCTGTAACCAGAGACATTGGTTCCCTTGAAATCTAGCTGCTATGCTGAGCCAGGCAGCTTCCCAATGGGACGTCTCACCAGGAGTTCCGCAAACGTGCTCGAGGAATTTGTACGCGTTACGTTAGCTACCGCGGAAGCCAGGATTTCCTAATTCTAGCAGCATCCACCAAGTTCTCAATGGAGCTCAGAGCAAAGCCGAGACCTGCCTTGTTTACTAGCTCATTTACTAGTAATTCAAAATTCTAGTTAGAATTTCTGTGCCTACGCAATAGAGTACGCTTGGGGCATGACCGTTGTAACTTTTTACTAAAATTCCTGAAACGATAGGTAATTTCCAATCGAGTCGCAGTCAGACTGCATTGAAAGCCCGACGGAGATTAGGTGGGGTTGGACACTTGAAACTCGGACAATGTGTTCAATTTTCAGATCACTTGAAATTTTCTCCCTTCGGCATCCTCTACTCCACTCGAGAACAGCCTTCCTCGGGAACACATTCGAGACATCCCTCAGTGTCACCCTCTCGTTACCCCTGACGATTTCAAGAGAGCCGTAGCTATAGGTATATCCCTTGTGCGAATTTCAACCCTCTTGCCAGTGTCACGTGAATGTCCTGCAGCCAAGGACTAATACCTGGAATTGATTTCTTATGGAAAATAATTTAGTCAAGTTTTAGGACGGCTAGTTTTGAGGACGTAGAGGGCGCTGCCATTTGTGATACTTCTCAAGGGGTTATTAATTATTTATAAAGCCATTGGTAAGGGGTCAAGCCATCGAACGGCAAGGGCGTACTCCAATGTACGTCTGAATCATTGATGATCCTTACCAAATGTATTGAGAATTTGGTATCTGCCAAGCGGGTCATACCTCACCCCAATGCTGAAGGCCTTGCTGAATCTTTTATTCCAGTAGCATCCCTCAATTTCACACGTCGACCTTTCGCCTTGTACCTACGCCCTCCGCTTCTTGGGATCCTCACGAATTGAACCCTTGCTGCGGTTCGTGTGCGGTCTGTAGCGACAGTCAGGAGGGGGGACTAGTTGCCGGAAGTTCCGTGAAAAATTGAAACCAATTCATACGATATCAATTAGCTCTAATCAAGAAACTCTTTTCTAAGCCGAATAATTCTTCCTCGGCGCCATAAAGAAAGGGAGCGATCCACTGGTTGCATTGTAGGTGCCTAATGACGAGGACGTAATTTCGTGTCGTATTGTGCAAGAAGAAAAAAAAAGAAGAGAACGAAGGAAGAAAGAAAAAAGAGAAGCAATAGGAGATTTCAGGTGGAATTTCTCAGGGATGATTTCGCGCTCGCTAATTTTTCGGCTCCGTGACCTTCTCTTTCTATATATATATATATATATATATATATATATATATATATATATAGTTATCCTCCCTCTTTTAGCTCCATCCTGTTTTCCTTGCACTCGGACTCTCTTTTTTTTTTTCTTTCTTCGTCAAAAACGTTTTCACTCTTCCTTTTTTTTACATCAAAGATGAAAGCCCTCTCATCTTCGCACGAGAAGCCACCCCTCGTTTCAATGTACGCCATTTGATCTGATCCTGCTGACCCCAGCCTGCTGAGCTTTTACGATCGGCCAGCGCCTACCGAAACATGTAAATATGAGTTAGATCCCTTTATTTTATGTACACTTTGAGCTATTTTATTTTATGAAGGAGCCCACTTCACCTTCCATATGTATATTCTAAAACGAATGAACGAGTCTACCCTATAAGTTCATCCCTCTATATAGCCAACCGGACAACACTTTACGACGTCCACTTTTACGAGTGGCTCCGATCTCTCGCCGATGTGCGTATCGCAGTTTGCTATTCGATACGTCGAAAAAACGTAGCGACCTGAAGTAGCATTTATCGGGATCCGGCTGACGATGAAAACACCTATAACAAATTCTATTTCGTCCCCATCTCGCATTTGGTCCCATCCTCGCTTATAGATACGTCACGGAAAGATGCCACGGAACTTCTGACATACCCAAACTGACCACGACCATCCCAGGACCCTTCTACTTTGTTAAACCGAAAAAGTTACCGCATCACGAAGTACCTAACGTTACCACGAAACGATTGCGGAATATCAAACTCTTTGGGTGTAATTTTACAAAATACATACAGTCGCGCGAGGAAAAAAGAAGAATTTCTTTGTCTCAAAGCACGATATAAAAGTTTGAACAGTACGACGATGACACGTAGAGGGATAAAATAAAAGTTGATGACGATGATCCTCGGAATCATTTATAATTCACACAGTCTGACTGTATGCGTACCCTCTCCACTCATCCACTTCCCATACGCTCCCCGTGTCTCTTTACACGTATGTGGAGATACCTTCGCATGAATTCCTCTTCTCCTCGTCAGTAACTCCAGCATGCATAAGGACGTGTCAGAGAATCGACTCTGAACATTGAAGTATCGCAACGGGCGTATCACGGTAAAATGAAGTCACATCATTAAAAAGTTTCCGACGTAAATATTCGAAGCATGCATACAAGGCAACACCCTGCTTCAGCATCCCTTACGAGGCAACACCCTCCGTCTCTGACTACACCCTTGCAGGCTCCGAGTTCACCCAACCACCTATATGCGATGGACGCGCCAAGGGATGCATACCAAGCAGCTTTTTTGTGCGGCAAATTTGTCAATGGACCTCAGGGCCGTCCGAACGCCACCGTTACTCCCCCTTGCCCCCCCCCCCCCACCATCGCGGGAGGGTGAGGTGTCTCTTCTATTTCTGATGGGAACCTTTTTTTAGGGCTGTTCCACCCCTTGGCTTTTCCGTTAGGTAGTTCCCCCCCTTCCCCCCCCCCCCCACCATCGCGGGAGGGTGAGGTGTCTCTTCTATTTCTGATGGGAACCTTTTTTTAGGGCTGTTCCACCCCTTGGCTTTTCCGTTAGGTAGGCACGTCAATCATCGTCAATCGTCGAGTCATGAACGTGTCTTAGAGTCGATCTACGTGCTGGAAAAGAAGAATACGTGGTGACAATGAAAAAAAGGCTGGATTCTCTTTTGTAAAGTGTCTCATATCCAAGGGATAAATTATAGGGGGTTGATTCACGTATTGACACTTGAGACTAACCGTTTTACCAGTCCCTCCTCTGGGAGCTCACGATATTATTCCCAATAACCCTGGGAAGAATTGACCTGTTAAATTTTAACTCCTATACCGTGTTTTCGTATTCTCCTGATAGCCGATGTCGTTACTTTGAGGAATTGCCCTATAAACCGGACCAGATACTAAATAATACAGGGAGAGATATATTTCAAGGGCAGCATGCACTGTCGATTCGATGAAACTGAATTCACAGTGATCGACGATGCTCATTCGAATGCGCATGCACGAAGCATACTGATTGAGTATCGGAGTACGAGTGTTGCTCGTATCTATACGTATGACTAATCTGTTAATCTGAAAGAAAATTTTTTACAAACAGCTAAATAAAAATAAATAAGGAAAATATCGGGAATAGATATCCAGTACAGGGAACGTTGACAGAATAGCCAAAAGGTGCAGTACGTGTATAATAAATGAAAAGTCAGCAGCGTGTATAGGAAGGACATTGATTTCATAAAAGGAAGCAGAGCCGCGACCGAGAGAGGAATGAAAGGGAGAGAGAGAGAGTTAGGCGCTGCTAACTCGGTGAGAAAAGGAAAGAATGTACCTGGCCAGGAAATAAATGAGAGTTGATTGCAATTTGGCTCTCCAATAACCGCGACACAAAGTAGCCAATTTATAATCCACCCGGTGCTCCGCGGCATTCTCGTGCCACCCCGTCAAGCAACTAAACTAGACGCGGCCGCTGCGCCATTGCCTTTATTTTCTTTTTTCTTTTTTTTTGCGTTTTCTCCTTTCTCGTTTCTCTTTCACTTCCCCAACCTTTTATCCTTTTTGTTTCGATTCGCGCTAGACGCTTGTCAATAATGGACGGAGTCGCGACGCAATGGCCCGAGAAATTAGATTTCTCCATTAAGTTCTAATCAAGCCACGAGCTCGATGTCATTAATCCACATTTTGGTATAAGAGCCTGAGCGAGAAAAACATTGCGTTACTTTATCAAGTTTATTTTACGTGTATCTTGCTATCTCTCGATCTTCCCATCTCTCGGGTTGGCATCTCATTCAGGTCCACCAATCTTCAGCCCTTCCATTCTTTCGCGGTCCTCGGTGCATGATACTTGCGAATACCGCGGCTGCGAATACTTGAAAAGTTCAAAGCCATTGCAATAATTCATACATTTCAGGAACAGTAATCTTGGGTTCACGCCCACGGGCAGCGTGAAATTAATGGCTGGACCGTTCAGATGCTGCGCTGGCTCTCCTGACGGTTTCAGCGGTGACACCAAAGAAGGGTGTCTGCCTTGTACGTTGAAAAACGGTATCAACTTTGACGAAGTTTTCTGGACGTTATGTGCAACGTGTAGATTCATGGTGATGCAGTTGGTGCATCCATCCAGCATCCCTGTTGAGAAGAGAGCAGATTCGCGTAACGAAGGAGATTGCACTCGGGGGGTGGAGATAAATAAGTTCGAGCTATAGGACCTTTGTGGTGTTGTATGGCGTTATGCGGCATCGCGACGCCGTCGCTGTGAGTGTCGTGCCGATTTGCTTATTCCCTATTCGCACGATGCTTCAACGAGCGACCCACGGGAGAAAAAGGGATCTCGGATAAGAGGCGTCGGGATCACTGGGAGAATCTCAGCTGTGGTATAGATATATATGTATGTATATACGAACCGGCATGAGATTTTCTTCAAGGAACAAAGGCTTTAGCCATCTTTAGTCTTTACTATGCACCACCTAACCTCCCTCACTGTTTTCGCATGCTGCGCCATGAACGAGCAGACAAGGATGCTGTCTCGAGGTGACCGTGCGAGTCGTTAAAAACCCACCTTTAGGCTTGCCCATTGTCGCTGGTGAATTTTCAAGATTTCTCCAAAATCCCATGGGATGACCGAGGGTGGCTGGACCACCATAGGGTCAGAGGTTATTCGACGTGGAATTGAAGGCTTTGTGTGGACGGTGTATATACAAACACAGTTATATATAAAACGTATAAATTCCCTTGAGTAAAGGAATAATCTTAAAACGAAGTATAATTGCATAGTGGTTTACGGAACCCTTGGGACAAGTGCATGGCCATGGCGAGACTCGATGAAAGTCATTAGAATCGTAAATTTAAAAGTACTCGTAAACTGCCTCAGATTTCTCTTCGCGTTTCTCCCTCGTTCTCTCGTTCTCTTTTATCCTCCCTTCTTGACTTCCGGCAAGGATCAGGCGAATACCGTGAGAAATTATCACGGGAAAATAAAAGCAGGGCGCCTCGTTACATCGTTAAAGAAAAACCTATAAGATTAGCCCCTCACCACCCTACCCCTACTTCTCTCTGTACGTATGACGTATGACAGTTGTGCAAGCTCAATGCGAAATTCTCACCATAAACATATTTATATATACGCTCAGCGAAAGTTTCGAGCTCAGACGGAAGAAAGGAAAGCCACCGAGCTTTGTCGAGATTACCCGAACTTACCGAACAAGTCGGCACTCTAGTGGTTAAGCCGATGTATACGTTATCAGGGATTATACTCAGCATCTTCCTGGACCATATCGAGATAACCATGTAAACACAAAATGCATTTCAATTTCACGCGCCCTTGAGACAAACCCTTGATGCGAAGAAGCTTGATCGGTCGAACGCAAGATCTCTTCCGTAATACAATCTCGACGGAAGCTGCGAAGAGGAAATTGTACGCGGTCATGGTAAATGGAGCGTGAAAAAAAATTGGAAGGAATCGAGATGGGAATACGGGATTCTAACGAATGGGCGAGATATGATAAGGGATCAGACGGTTAAGGGTTGATCAATGATGGTTTAAGAAATAAAGAACAATAATATTTGCCTTTTTTTCGTTTCACCATTATCTTTAGGATATTGGCATTAAAAAATGTTTATTTAATATTTATACTTTCCTTAAAATCATCATACTCATAATAATAATTAATAATTATATCATTATAATATTTTTATATATATATATTATGTTTATGTGTTCGCATGAGATATATCCATATGTATATTATAAGTAGAATATCAATGTAAATACATATAATATACATATATTTATACTATAAAGAGAGAATAGTCATTACATAGTAAGTTGTATAGGTTTATTCTTTTTACGTAGGTATCCATACTAAACATATAAAAGCGGTATAAAGCTCGATCCTCACACGCTGTTTATATAATAATTGTTTATTTTTTAATTACGGTTATTGATTAAACCTATATCTGTAATGAAGTAATGCGTATGTTTCTTTTTTTTCTTTTCGCTTTCTCGTGAGTTCCTCCATATATTAACCTGAAAAACTGCTATTGCGTATAGCACGTCGTATGAAGATTACATAAATTTGTCCTTTAAAGGCATGACGAATCCTCCTCCTCCGTATATTGATACGTCATTCGGGGTAATCCCACGATGACGCAACGGCCGCACGAGATTTCGTCACGCGTACACTGATAAGTAAGAGAAGTAAGTATTCGTATCAATTGATATCGTATATCATTCAACCATAATCCTTCGTTACTTTCAACTCTCATCTATGCAATGCTCATGCGTCTATCTTCCCCTCAAAGTTGCTGGCGGGCAAAACCAATTTCTTCAAAATCTACAACCATTCGCAATACGTATTACGTTGATCACGCGTGAACCTCACCACGTGGGATTCATTCGATTCCTAAAGTCGCGTTCACAACGGGGTAATGCCCTCGATTGTTAGTTTCACGAAAATAGAAAATTTTTTCGTTCCACGTATTTCTTGCAGTAGAAATCCCGTGGACTTTTTTCGCAAAATCAAAGTGATTCTTTCTTCCGTGCTCTGAGTTTCTTCCATTTTGTCGCGTTTTACGCATTCGCCAACTTCTTTTAACCAAACACGAAGACGATAGAAAGAATCAATAATAATAATTAACATTGGGATTTCTACTTCCCTGCTATTGCAAACGCCCAGCGTTTGTCAAATTTTTCACTTTTTCGTCCGAAACTTTTTTTTTCAAAATTTCTTTTCCACCATCGCGACGAGATTCACACGTGCACACGCACGGAAAACAGCATTTCGATACCAACGCGTGTCTTTCTATTAACTATATATTTCTTTAATATATCAGTATGGGGAGAATTGTTTTGTAGTTTTCGCCTGTAGTAGGTACGACGCTCCGAAACCTTTCGAGTGCCATTCTTTGACCTGACTCAATGATCTCATGACTTCGTTATCGAGGTATAAAGTACATGATTCACTCTTGCAATGATCTTTCAATCCCCTGAGAGGCTATGGATTTGTGGATCTTATTTTTTGAGCTGTTACTATTTCTCGGCTTAGTTTCTTTTAATCTCTTGAACCATTGTTTCTGAGAATCCAACTATTGATTATCGATGAATTATCGATGCTCTGAGAAACGTCATCATCCCTCTCCAAGTTAAACCCGCCAGCTAAAGGTACAGCGTAGTATCTAATAACCCGAGTTAGACTCTCGCCCTCAAGCCAACCAAACAAATATAGTACATACAATTACAATACAAATTATTAAATATCAACTCTTATACGCGTACGATAGAATAATAATATTAGCATATATGTGTGTTACGCATACTTCGTGCATAGTTCACCATAGTATGGCTATTGTGTCTTGGTTTCGTCATATTCCTGTCCTGTTGCAGTGGGAAAAGAGGAAAAAAAAAGAATATTGAAAATCTCGCGATCGATGATCAATGAGATTATTATTATTATTATTAGCAGTTCTTTTCTTAATCATCGTGCTACGGCGTCACATTGTCTTTTTACTCTTTTCGTTATGGAGAGAAATTTCTTGCATAATCCAAAGTGCGTAAGCGCTATATGCGATACGCGCACTTATTCGTCCCTTGGATTATCAGTCGATCGTTATTTTTTCATTTGTGGAAAAATTCCCAATCTTAAATGAGAACTGAGATAATGGAAAATCCAGAAAATCGTAACTTTTTTTTAATCGTACAGACTCCTTCACCTAGTCACGTAACGACGGTTATCTATTTTAATTTTTTTTTTTTTGGTATTATAATTTTGAATAGATTTTTATCAAAAATATAATTCTCTTAAGCGCTCGTATTTTTTGAGTTGAAATGCAGTCCATCTGACGCTCGATTCTCAACCCGGATACTCGAACGATCAAGCAATTCTTGAAGATTCGAATATGGAGCGTCGGAAGGGCCGTTTGTTCAATAATTATATTTTTAATTGTCACCGATAGATAAACGAGTCTTAGATTATCTTAACAATTATCTGGACTTTCCTTAATCTCTCGATCAACATTATCTCGAAAACTTTTTTCGCAATCCATTCGCCCAGCTGTAACCACGAGTTTTTGAGCATTTCGTCGATTCTTCGTTACTGCCTAAACGTCTCTTATTTTTCCTATCTTTTAGTTTTTCATCTGGTAAAAGAGTTCAAAATCACGCGGGCAATAAACACGTGTAATACGCGTATCTATATGCAATTCCGTAGACAGTTAATTATAAAAGTTTGAGATAGTGCAGTCGTTTGACTCTTTAATTTTCTGTTGAAAAATTAGTCCATTTTGTGAGGTCGCTAAGTTTCATTCCCTCAAAAAAATCGCATTTATTCAAACCGTTCATTTTTCCGTTTTTTGTTTTTTTTCGGGATCTTTATGTTTCTCGAGTCTTATCTTCGGCAGTAGGTAATGTTACGTGCATCCACTAAGTCACCACGTATCGTGCAGTGCTTCAGTCAAATTCTTACGCGCGTGTAAAAATACTCCACGCGTCGACCAAGACACTTGAGGGTTATCTTTCCAAAAAAATGTTTTTGGAAAATCAGCAATTTTTCACTTTTATTTCTATTTTTTTTTTTGTTACGAAAATCGACCGAAGCACAGCCCACGAAGAAAACTGTGTGAACGCACCTTAACTCCTATTGTGTGTACCAAATAAAGTCTATTCAAACGGTGAGCTATGGTACGGCTATTATAATAATGAAATACGAAAAATCATCATTAAACTGATTTCTTTCTCATGATGATCCTTTATATGGAATACGTACACGTATGTATACCATATATACTTTACGTAATGTGTAGAGATGCGTGTTTCACGGTGTGTATATATTTTACACATGCAGTCAGAGTAGAGATATTTCTATGATATTGATTCAGCATACGTGGGAAACATGCATTAACATCGAATCTAACTACATATTGATCATCGAAGCATACACGATGATTTGTGATATCCTTAGATTTCTTTAAAAAGATATTTCGTTCAATCTTTTATTATTCGTGTCTTGTACGTATCCATGTACCATTTTGCACATAAGACCAGCATATCTGACAATGAGAATATTTCATTGTAACAGAGGAACGATTGATTCTAATGAATAATTATTGTTTTTAATTTTTACGTATAGTTGATGATGACGTGGATTTTGAAAAACACACGAGAAATGAATGGCAAGTCGCGAGTATGATTAGATTAAAGATTAATTGGCGCGACCGTTCCGCGCGATTTGAATATACTAAATTTTAATGATCGATTATTAATTTAAATTTACTCGCTTATATCGCGTATTTCTTGCTGATTACTTTGCCTCATTCCTTAAATTGAGTGAAGATCGTGAAAACCCAGATAGCTTCGCCTTAAGCGCTAATGGCAGTTATACATATCGTATTTCACGTACAATGTAAGTATGCACTTTATTATCCGTTAGGTATGTTTATGTTATGTAGTTTCGTATAATATAAATAATTTATTATTTGATATAATTATCATAATAATTCCTACACCAGAGAAAACATCGTTAAACATTATCTTCATCTCATATTACTTTTTTTTTCTCAATAATAATTAGTAATTTGTTTCTCATTTAATTAATTACTCTTCACTTTGTTTTTCTTCTTCTTCCTCTTCCTTCATTATATTATTCATCGTTCAATATAATATTTATTACAAAATTTGTACTCTTATAGGGGAGGTATTAAGGGACACAGCTGCCTCGCAGTTTGGGAACATCTTACTCGTTATTTCTTTGCTCTCTTCGGATGTCAATTCCACTACCACGACCACTCTCGTGTTAGGTCAATTCTATTCAATTCAACTCGATTCAATTATATATTGGAAAGCATCGTCCTTCCTTGTCTTTCCTCAAACGACCGTCATCTGTCTTTGTCTTTTTCACTCTCATCTCACCTACGTCTGTTATGCTTTATGCCTTTTCGTTATCGATGACGTCATAGACTTTCATGTCTCATCTTTGTCTTCATCTTTTATTTGGGCTCTTATTCAGCTTGTTCTCTGGATTTTTCTTTTTCTCATCCTTGAACGCGGCCTTTGCGCCTCGCGTCGGGGTCGATCGACGTCCCGACGCCCTCCTAACAAATCGAGGGTGTGTTTCGTCACTCACTAAGTAAAATGTCCCAATTCGAATCGGAAGTCAGCCAAGTCTCTACTGTGAACGTGTAGAAGCGCAAACCACGAGGCCCAAATAATAATCTTATCCAAATCCTATAGAAATATTATATATATATATAAAAAAAAAGGGAAACAGTGAACCAACAACTGATTATCGTTAAACCGAATCGAAGTGCGAAAAGAAAGAAGCACATTTGACATAAAAGATATACCGGAACTAAAACATTTTTTTTTATATTTTACAAATTCCAATAACTTTTGAGTTTCGGACAGGACTAGCACTTTTTTTTTCATGTATATCCTTCATAGAACTTTTTTTTTTATAAAGCCCCAACGGTCGTCTATTCCGATAATCCTATAGGGGGTGGATCATCCAATTGATTGGATATTCCCATCTATGTATTATTTATTCATCGTGCTTGTCTTTAGATTAACGTGAAGCAGTTTCATCGAATTCGAACGCTTTTCATTTTCACGCAAATGGAAAAGAAGTTTTGTCCTCTGCCCTTCGAAACGCCCCCCCCCCCCCCCCGGGGG
>NW_014333166.1:329509-336904 GCF_000341935.2 Cephus cinctus | reverse complement strand
GGGGGGCTTCCTCTCTTTACTTGGATAACCAACGAAACACTTTGTTTGCCAAGTACTCGAGACGTCTGCCAATTAAATTAAACAATGAATCCATCGTCTAGTGACTGAATGGATCAGCGTGTCTCATCGTACCGCGATTATGAACGTGCTTTACCATCTTATCTGCGCGCTCGAGAAATGTAAGAAGAAAAAGGCTAATCAAAAAGCGAAATCCCCGGCCTCTCGTCTCTTGTAATTCGTAAAGAACCGTGCAGACTGGCGGCTGACGTGAAGACAAAAGCGCGCCAACAAAAGTGCGTTCGAATCCGTGAAACATTTGACAAGAAAATTCATTCTAATGAATTAATACGAAATTTCGTCAAATCTTCAATTACCCCGACAATGGACATTCTAATTAGAAAGTCATACAATTGTCTTACGTATCTAGGGCCATACGAAAAAAACAATAATAATTCGTCACATTTTGTGCCCCGAAGCACAATTTTAGGTAGTAGGAAAGTTCGATGACTAATTATAAAACCTCGTTGCCGAGGCGACGAAAGGACAAAGAAAGAATATAATAAAAATGAAAGTAATTTCTATGAAAAGAAAAAAAAAAATCAGTCTTATCGACCTCGTGGTTTTTTTGTAGACTTACGCAATCTGCGTGATGCCCTGGACGCTTGTTTCACGTTTCTCGTCTTGTGTCAATGAAAAATGAGGAAACTGAAAAAAGCCAGTCGTAGGAAAGAAAGAAAGAAAATTCGGTAGAGTGGTCTGAAATTTTTAAAAGAGTGGATAAATATCGGAATAGTGATGGATTAAGTAAGTAACTATTAAGATTCGTGCATTCTACAATCATACGACATACACACGCGCCACTACGTTAATCAAGAATGCATTTGCGACCATTTCTTATTTTCATCATCCAATTAATTAATTTTATCGACCAAACGAATTTTCTCGGCTAATTAATTGCCTCGCATCTCTCGAGTCACGCGTCCTCGAGTTCCTTACAAAATACTTGTCACAATATTTCATTAATTTCCGTACCGAGACACGCATTGTCCTTTTTTTTTTTTTTTTTTTTTTGAAAAACGCGAATTTTGATCCCGGTCGCAAATGCATGCATCGCACTACACAACTAAAGGGATGTTTTACGTTAATTAATGTACACTTATTACGAGCAATTACGATTAATACAAGGTTGACGGTTATGAGATGCGTCAATTTATAAATGGTTATGCATGTGTGACCTAACCTTACTTTTTTTCATTAAAGCATACACCGCTATATCAAACCGCTGTTGATATTAAGACCTTTGTAAATTCTTCCAAAAAGCTTTAACCTTACTCGAATCGTAGTTCATTTTTTTTTAACACGTGCAAATCCGACCATCCAATGCACAGCGCTTTTACTACCCTCCACGATTTCCTCGATATTATCAAAGGACAGACCTCAATCGATTCCCTCTTAATTTTTTTATTCTACTATTTTTTCTTCCTTAGCACTGTCTGTCTTCGTTTCGAATACCATTGAAGAAACTACTCGACACTCTTTGATTCTCCATTGACATTAAATTGGCAATTGGAAGTTTTACAATAAAATTTTGATCCGATCTCTATTGTTGAATTTGCTCGGGGGCGTCTCTCTATTTAATTAACGAAATTGGAGAGCGCCTAAAGTGAAGGTGGCTCCCCAGTCCTTTGATAAACTTCGAGGGGACATCGAGAGCACAGAGCAGGGCAGTATGACATGGAAACGCTATCACAATTTACTTGATTATTATTTTCGTTTATATTACGTTTTCTTCGCCAATTTTTATTTCCTCATTGAATTCAAACGTCAATCTATATTTTATTATCGATTCCTCAGCATTCAGCCTGCTTACACTACATTCTCCAAAGACACCTAAGAAAACAACCGATCATCGCGCGGACTCGGCGCGCTCTCACAATTTTCAAATATTAGTCTCGCGTAAGAGGGAATCAAATCGAAAAGTATATTTTGAAAATACGCGTGAGCCAATTAGCCGTTTTTCGAATAGTTTAGTCAATTATCAAATATATAAAAATAATAACGATCCAATAACGGAACCGTGAAGCTTAATCGTAGAGAGGCGCGCGACCACGCAAACCGCCCTGCTTATTTATCAGAATTTTGACACTTTTATTCGCGATCCTATAAATTCCATATAAAAATTGCATCCAAAAAGACCTTTTACTTCCCTTAACGTAACCTCGTCATTCGACATAATGCCTTAAACGTTAGCATATCGCTTTCGAATACCACGTAGCCAATTATGGTTCGCTCTGGCCTCGGCTTTGCCAAATTGAACTTGATCTTCCAAGAATTTTTTTTTCGACTTCGAAAAATGCGGTTGGGTACAGACGGTGTTTTCTTCTACGAATACGAATTGCGAGAGCGAAAGAAAAATTAAAAAATATATATGTGTCACTAATAAAATAGCGAAAATTCAATCGAACATCGAGGAGTCGACTGTCGATTTTATGTAATCAAAAAATTAAAATGGAATGAAAATTGTAAGGGAAGAACATGTCCAATCGGACAAGGCCTTGATTTAAATCTTAGGAATTAATCACTACGAACGACTTGAACCGTTTGATTTCCGATGGAGCGGCATTTGTTTAATTTTTTTTTCATTCTTATTAAACACTTTTCATTGTCTTTGACTATTCTCTCTCTCTCTCTCTCTCTCTCTCTCTCTCTCTCTCTCTTTCTCGCTCTTACTCTTCCGTTTCTCATCATTTCTCTCAGTTCCGCCAGTTGTCCCGTTTGGTCCGCACTACCAGCATGATTTACTTTGCATTGCAAAATACTTGTTACTATTTTGGATCGCTTCCATGCCTGCCGTCCGATCGGTTTCCCCTTTAACACTTATCGATTAACAACTACGTTTAAATAGGTTTATTTAACCTTAGGTATGCACAACTTATGCACTTTTACGCACTACTACCGTGAATTACTTATGATTAATTATATCGACAACATTGCAAATTTTTAAATTCGAATGGTGTAACGCTTCTAGACGAATTATTTCATGTTTTATGTATCATTTTGAAAAATGCGTGACAGCGTGATTTCGTGTACGCTTGAAATTCTTATGAGCAGCTTGGAAATACATTTTCATTCGTTCAATGCAAATTTTTATCGATTGTGCCATGTTTTTTTTTTTTTAATTCTAGCAATCATCGTATCCTTCGGGATTTTGCAAAGCGCGCAATTCTCGATCGAACCGCGAATAACGTGCAAACGGAAGTCGAAACGGATTATACTCTCCATTTTGGGCTAAGTTGAGGCGAGCTTCGGTTTTTTTTATTACCCCATTTTTGATCCGAGACATTTTTTGGGAATTTTGTCTTGTCTCAATCTTTAGTTCATTTCATTTTCTGTTTTTTTTTTTTTCATTTTCCTTTACCTCGCGCTGATCTTGAAGTCTATAATGTTTTACTCCCACCCCACCCCCCACCCTAATGATACAACGGCCCTTATGAATTATTCCAATTTCTACCCTTATTACTCACGATAATTTTGATAAGTTTATAATTTAGCATTTCTTTACCCCTCAAAAAACCCACCCATAAAACCCACCCTTGACCGCGTATCATTAATCCCACTCCAATTTAGTGCAACGAACTTTCGTGATCGACACCAATCTTTAAAAAAATAGGGTACAAAAATTATACTTCTAATTTTAAATCTTACCGAATCTAATTTTTTTTTCACACAGCCGAATTAAAATGCCCCGATTACCTCTAATAAATACAATACGAAATTCTTAATTTAGCTCGCCCTAATTTTGCTTTCGCGCATTCTTAATTAAAATCTACGTCTTAATCCGTACTTCCCGAACATAGCCCTTAATCGCTACCTTACCACGAAACTCTAGGAATCTTACTGAAATTTGGCGCCGATTCTAATCGTAATCCCCTCGCCCGAGCCTCATTATTACAAAACACAAGTACCAAGCGTGCTCTTTAGCCTGCGAAATCCTTTGAAATTCGCAATTTTTATCCCCACAATCCCAAATCCTGGATCCTCGAGCACTGCGCGATTTTTTTTCAACTTTTGCAAAGCCCCGTCGTCCCTGATACGCGTGAACGAACGTCTGTCGTGTCGTATCGTGTGTTGCCTTACTCGACCAAGAAAAAGTCTGCTATAAGAAGACGCCAAATATTTTTGTCGGTAAAGGCGACGCGGCAGACGCGTCAACATCCGACAAGAGCTTCCATACTGTTGCGCGCAACAGAAAATCCTTTTGACGTACAAGCACACATAACATGCGAAAACGAAAAATCTCTCACTTGGCCGAACGCAGCAAGTAGGTTTTTTCTCTTGCAGAGAAAAACTCACGGCCGTAATTGGTAATACGCGGCTTTTCCGGAGACCCGGTGACTTTTTCCTTACACGAGCACAACAGTGATATCGGGATTTTTGTTTTTTCCCCGTATACAAGAGACAACAAAATAATAAAAAAAAGACGTCGTTAGTCCCAGGCGGGATATTGCTATAACGCATTTTGTTGAAAAAAATATGTTTATCGTTATCAGTTAATTATTCTTACAAATATCGTTATTATTTATTATTGATGTTATGTATCTGCTGTCCATGTACGCGTGAAGTGTGCGAATACGTGTATGTTCACTTCCCCTCCCCCCATGTAATTTACTGTTATTATTATTATTCGATATTCGATTATTCGATAAGAGACAATGAAACGATGATTAATGTTGTCGTCGTTAATTAGTCGTTTATTAATTATTTATACTTTATTATCGTTAGGAGATACGCGATTAATCAGTTAGCTTGTTAATAAGTATGTAAGGTATAAAGGAGATAGCACATCCATACGCCATTCAGACATTAGTTAAATCCTAAGAAAATGCTTTTCGTTACGTCATTTACGTTTTTCTATTTTCTCTTTTTTTTCGTCATTTAATCAAACGGTTTTACTGTATTATACGCGAAGCCCTACTTACTATCGATTACAATAGTCATTTTCATTCCGTTATAGTTACCTCCGTTGCACTCTGCAAAATACGTATAAACGTAGCAGTAATTAGTCGCAGTTTTGAAAAACTTGAAACGGATGTGTCCTCGGGTTCGGTATATCCGGTTATTATTGATCTTTACAGTATGCATGCATACATATGTATGCGTATTATATCATCGAAGATAAATGAATGTTCGACAGTATAACAAAAGAAAAAGAAAATGGGCCACAGCTTAATGAAACTCAAATTTTTCATTATATCACGATTTTTAAGTAGAGCATGGATTACGAATGAGCCAGTAAAAAGGATTTTATTTTTCTCGTCATTGTTTTATTTTTTCTTTGAAAAAGCTGTGGACCCTCTATTGTGTCTCTTACACCATTCCTTCTCTGTGATATCTTCACGGTTATCCGCCGTTTCATTCTAAACACCATCCTTCTTCGTCTTTGCTTCATATTTATCTTTCTCTTTTTTCTTCCTATCTCCATTACTGCGTTCGCAAGTAAATTATGCGAACTCTACTTTGTCCTTTCCCACCCGCATTATCTCGTTTGTCAATTACTTCGCTCTTTCTCTTCACCTTTTTCTGAAGCAGAGAGACAGCGATACAGGTAATAACAACATTATGTTCCTATGTACATTTGTACCATGGCCAACGTATCCAATCTTCAATTTCGGTCGAGTTACCAAAATTTCTTTTATTAATTATCATTCTACTCATAATTTCTCATGATTTATTATTAATTGCGACATCCGATGATTTCATATTATTATCTTTCCCGTGTTTATCTTTCTTACTCAATCCTGTTCATTTTTTCATTGACGGACATGTATCTCATGATTTCTCAACTGGTAACTCGACTTCTTCAACCATAGAGTGTGAAAGACAGCCGGTGTGTGTACTATTTGTGACATCGGTGACTGCGTGCTTGGCTCTTGGAAAAACAGTGTTTATGTGCATAGATACTTTTTTTTTTCATACTTCTTTTTTATCTTTGTTACATATATATTTTGACATGGTTCAAGATATTTTTCACTTTGTTCAGAGACAATTCACTTCTTTTTTTTTTTTTTGTATTTTCTCGATTTATCATGGAATCACGAGATCATAAATGTAATCTTTTCACAATTCAATGACTTATCATACCGATTGCTTCGCGATTTATATCCCAAGAAATATAAATTGATTACTGACGTCATTGCAGTATAGGTACGTTCACTATAGTTTTGCCGTGCTTCATTCCCTCTCTCTCTCTCTCTCTCTCCTCTAGTTTCTTCTTCTTCACGCACGTCTAGCGTCATTCCAATCCGTGACCAATGACGATAGAGAGCCAAGAACGCATTGCACGTCAGCGAAAATAAAATCGCTGTCCTAGCAGCGCGCTTGATAAAATTTGTCTTCCATCTAACCAGTAACAACGGGTAATGTACATAATTACAGGAATATTGGAATAATTTCTAGTGCTTGGAGTTGAATTAGTGGGTGGATGTTCGAGGGGCTTAAATCTGTGAAACTTAATCGGGATTTTTTTTTGCGCAGAGGATAAGAGGATCGTACACGCCGATCGCACCGATCTAATTCTCTTGCTCGATCTTTTATTAATCATTTCTTATCAGTCGATTCATCATCATCATCATCATCATCATCATCATCACGTCCATCATTATCCTCCTCGGTATCACCGTGACGGGGGCTCCATCTTTTCAACGCTCGAAAAGATGTTAATTTTCTTGAAAAAAGAATATAGGTCAAGATGCCGGATTGAAGAAGAAACGAAAAATCCTTTCGAGAATCCAAAATTTCGTTTCACGATCATTTACGTAATCCTCGTTACTCTGAGCGCTCGCGAGAAAAAGGCTTTTATCATAACCGTTATCAATCCTTTCGATTCTATTTATTTCTTCGCTTTTTATTTTATTTTTATATCTTTTTGGTTCCTTATATCTGTTAGTAGTATGCAGCTTCATTTTTTTTCCTCTTATTATTCCTTTTGTACGTCTCTTGATAAAGTGTTGTCGATAGATAGGCTTCTTTGCTTTTTAGGTAGTTTATTATGTTTCATCTTTCTACGTCCGATCGATGATCGAACTGGAAAACAGGAATCACGTGGCTACAGACACATCGTTAAAACGCGAATATCCATACGGGTTTGGATCTATATTTAAATAATCTTGGCCATTGACTATAAAAATTCTGATAAAGATATAGAACGGTCACTGACACTCGTGCATTCATTAATTACGCAACCACTCGATCTTCTTGATCTTAATAACGCGTAATCATTGCGCACGCACGACTATGGGAACGCGATGTAAATCTGTATAAAATTGGCCAATGAAACAAAAAGGAATTATTCAAAATTCATTTTTTGCTTATTTACGCGTGGGGGGGGGGGGGGGG
>NW_014333166.1:321004-329320 GCF_000341935.2 Cephus cinctus | reverse complement strand
GGGGGGGGGGGGTGATGTCTCTGTAGCTTATTTTTTTTTATAAATGGGGATTGACTCTAGTATCCATGAGTAACGATCACAATGAAGCTATTATTATAACTGTATAGTATTTAAATAATAGCTGTTTTATAGACGTAAACGAATATCGTAACGTGACTTTTCTCGCACGGTATATTTATATATATATATATGTAATATATATATTTATATATATAATATGTACTGGGGTATGCATAGTACGAATAGTTCTTGTGTAATCTATCGAAACTCTGTTTACTCGCTTTTACTATAATCTATCACTACGTAAAGATTACATCATAACGATGCAATTATGAATCATCATTGACATAACGAGGAAGGTCTGGATGAAACTTAGACTTTATGGTCTAGATAAAAAGAAAATTCAAGGAAATTCTAAAACTGGGAATAATGTATGGAAAAAAAAAAATTGACTACACAACGAAAACAAATGTATATATATATATATATTTATATATTTAAAAAAAAAAAAAAGCTAAAAATGCAGTATCTGGTTTTTGTAATTTTTTGCGAATCTCCTCGCCTATGGAAAATTCATCGAGAACAATCGACGGGTGAAGTTTTTCACGATTTCGGTGAAAATCAATATTTTTACCTATATGATCGATCCTTCGTCAACGAGTTTCGAAACTGCGAAATGGATTTGCCATAGCGGAGTTCATCGTATACCAGCGACGTTGTAACCCTGAGAGCTAATTCTATTCGTTATAAAACTTGTGAAAACCAAAAACTTCGTTTTTCTGTTTTTTCTTTTCTTTTCTGAATGCTTCGTGAGGTGGATTCAGCTTACACTGGATGATCACAAAATATCACCATTTCGCGTACCTTCCTCTATCGTCTAACAGCACGCATTTTCTAATGTACTACTTATTTCATTTATTTTACTTTTTTTTTGTGGTTACTACCACCCTCACTGGACAGCCACGGGATGTATTGAGATAAGTGAGAAACTAGGAAAAGAAAGACGGATAACAGGATAGTCGTGAAGACTCTCGAGTCTCGAGTCTCAATCCACGTGTTTGACACAGCGAAGGCGAATTGTACGTATTTCATGTGTGAATTGGGGTAAGATGTATGTAAACATGTTTATGTAAGCATAATCCATGGCGGTTAGTTTGTATAATATGTCGTGTAATTATATAATAATTATGTATCGTTAATGTAACACGAATGACTATAAAGAAGGAATCGATATCGCTAATAAACTTGGACATTCAGCGATTAGGCGATTAGGTTATATCAGGAAAGTGACGAGTTCAATTTGAATTTCCCGCGCTTACGTATTCATGCCGATTTCTTGTTTATGGCTCGCATAGAGAATTTATACGCGCTCTCGCGCTTCACTTTACGCCAGCACGATTATGTTCAATTGTTAATTAATAATTTATTTTTAAGACTGCCAATTACAGTGAATTACGTTCGATTCTGAGAAATTCACTCGTCCCGATTCATTTGAACGCGATCTGCGGCTCAAACGGATCGGTTATTATAATAATCCGACAGATGATTAATTAATATAATATTTATCCCAACGCGTTTATCATTAAGTCTGTAAATACCTAGTTGTCTACCACAGCAGAAAAACCTTAAATGCTACGTATTATCGTTACTTCATTTTTTTTAGATTACACATTGATAATGTATCCCCTCCTCGTTCAAACAATCGACTTTTAATTTACGTTTCAATTACAAATTTAAATGTCCCTAGGAAAAAATGTCTTCTAGAACTCGTACAAATATTTATTTAGTTTAAATGTAATATGACACGATAGCCTACTAGTACAAAACAAAAAGCGCCCTTCGATTTCCAATCGGTACCGATCGCACAACGTATATCTCAATAATAATCATTAGCTTAATTAATCGGCGTTCATTTACCAAGTATTCGACTCGGCACCAATATCTTCTTTCCGTCGAATCGAAGTTATTAACTTTGTTTTCTTTTCCCCTTTCATTCGTTCACGCGAAATCGCCCTCCACCCTGAACCTCCCACTTCCAGCGAATCCGAATACAAAGAGACGCGACTGAGTAAGATGGTGCAAGCGCACCGATAGCAATGGTGCAGTCGTCAATTCTCCCAATCAATTCCTACGTCTCATTAGGCCGAGACAAGCAAATCCGACAGAATAACTATTTATTCAAATCGGCAGGTCAAAGCCGCACATCATCGTGCGGACTACTATTTTCAAAGATTTTTCATTTTCTCCCTAATTCCAATTGCCTGGAAAATTCGCGATACGGCACGCATAAGAATTCCCAATATAATTCTTCGAGAATTCGGAGAATCGATACGGTGTAGAAGAGTCGGAGAATTATTTGTCCGTTTGAGCGACCGTCGTGCCTCTGTTATAAACGGTGCTACCGGAAGTGGAACGAGAAACCAAGGAAATTTGCGAATACGTCGTGTCCGTCATACGGAAGTAGACTCTCGCGCATGAAGTATCTTGTATACGTGTGTGCGAAAAATTGATGTACTATATAAATCGCACGAGAGCCTGACTCCTGAAAATTGTTTCTAATTGTCAATGGCGCGATAACACGTTGACACGACGATTGGACGATTCGTATTGCGCGCGCGTAGATTCGGAGTTACGTAATTACGTTATGGTTGGGCATCGTGCGCATTACGCAATGCGTGTCTTCTTTACCGAGGCGTGGATAGGATCGGGGACCGTCCACGAAGAA
Source organism: Cephus cinctus (assembly GCF_000341935.2). NCBI lineage: Eukaryota > Metazoa > Arthropoda > Insecta > Hymenoptera > Cephidae > Cephus > Cephus cinctus. The sequence goes on along the minus strand of NW_014333166.1, from coordinate 326,595 downwards.
AACTTAATCGCTTAAATTTCTATAATAATCTTTACAGCATCGATGATTCAAACCTCTATCTTATAATCGTTACTCTAAACTCTATTCATAGTTCAACCACTCATAACCGTTTCCGCCTCGAAAAAACGCGACTCGATTGCTTCTCGAATATCAAATTCATAAAACTGAGCTATAAATTACCTTATAAAACCGATCTCGCCGACCGTTATTAAGGAAAACTCGGCCGCGCGAGGAAAATCTTCAAAATTTACTTTGGCTTCGTACACATCCACCCTGGCACCATAACGCCATTAGGCTTTTTCTTTCGTTAACACAATACGTCCCTGAGGCTGCCGCCATTATTTTTCCCTCGATTCGCACAATGCTATCTCTCAATCTCTCGCGTCAAGACCTATCCGCGATATCGGCCGGCGATTTACCCTTACCGATAAATCTCTCTCTTCTAAAAACATCAATACAAAATTTTCACTCCATCGAGATCCCCGCGGACGGGACACGCGAGGGGCTACGCGGGGTGGTAAGTTGGGGGGGGGGAATTTATAAAGGTAAAAAAGTCAGGATCTCTTTTTTCTCTTTTCCTCTCTCTCTCTCTCTCCACGGAGAACGTATACGTCACTGTGAGAAGTCCCTTCTCGATCCTAGAAGAAAAGTCTCTCGCGTTCTTTGGCTATCGAAAATTCCCAGGCTATCGTTATCTCTGTCTCCCAAGAGTTGGCAAGCCTGTCTGTCTTTTCTGTCTTCCTGTCATCCTGTCTACTTCAATCTGTGTTCGCTTCGCCTCCTCTCTGTCCCCCCTAACCCCCTTCCCTTCTACGCCTATAATTTTTACTCTCCCGCATACCCTTTCACAATCTCTCTACAAGAATCACAAACCGTTACCGTATCAATTGGTAATTTTCGAGTTTCGAAATTCGAAAAAAATCCAAAAATCCGCGAGTCTCCCCGCGCGAACCCTCCTCGCGGACACGTGTATAGCAAAAGTATAAAATCGTATAGTTATCGGAATAAAAAAGTTAGCTTAACTATGATAAATCTTAGTACATATAGCAAATACGTCGTATCTACATTCTCAAATACAAACCTTATCATTCTCTTAGAAAAAGAAACGGAGCCCAGAGTCCCTTCCGCTCCTTCTTCAATTCAGGATGGAAGATGAAACCCGTGCTCCCAATCTTACAGCGTACTATATACCAGATATCAAACGCTACTTCGAGCCTTACAATCTACGTCTTATGTTTTTTCATTTTTTTTATAGACTTTTTCTTCCCACCGAAAATCTTCGCGTTGCTTCCCCTCCTCTCCCTCTCTCGTCACAGAAAAACTTCATCGATCGAAGTAGCCTCGCGCGTCCAAAGCATCGTGAAAAATGTATGGTGAAACCAATCAATGTATTTCACTTAAGAGTCTTTCGTTATATATATATATATATATATATATATTAATTTTATATTAAGAAAGTATAAAAAGCATATTCCTAGCCAATCCTCTCTCTTTATCATCATTCTCAAAACTTACACTCTCTACGCCTTTCCCTCGCTCTCTCTCTCTCTCTCTCTCACTCTCCCACACATATTTTTTCGAATGACCTCACATCCTCTCTCGTCGATTATTATGTCTCATATTCCATTTCTCAATAAACACACACACGCACAATCGAAATTTCTAATACGCTCAACAAACCGTCCGCTTAATTTTTACTTTCTTACTTAGCGCTATATTATCTAGATATCCATACAAAAAGTCTACTAATTTACTTGCAGTAAAGACGCTCACAGATCGCATCAGACTTCTGGCGTCGCACGCCTGTCGCGTAATATCCCGGATCACGTGTCCGTCCCTGTGTTTACAATATTATATTTCCATCTCGTATTCCAATTCTCAATTAAACTCATTCTCTCCCTCTCGCTTCGACTCTCTGTTCTCGCTCACTGCTTTTCTCTTCCACACACGATACATGATCGGGAACCAATCGACGTGACACAAGGAATCAGAACGCAGCTCGTGGAAGCTTCGATGGAAAAAATACCTCGTTCACTTTCTTCAAAGATAAAAATTGACTACGAGCCGCTTATTCGACTTTTACATCATTTAACGAAGCCAATTTTCATTCTTACTCACAGACAGTAGTTTCTTTAAGCTCTTTACTTCTTTATCTCTCCATGAAAAAAATTTACGGCCGCAGTAATAGGAACTCAAAGGACGCTCCGATCGCGCTGAAGCTTTGCGCTGTTTAAAATGATTTCTGGCCAAGTGGTGAAAAATTGAAAATTTTCGGGAGTCACACACCAGCGACTCGAGCCTAATTCGCTATTGTCGCGACATCTTGGATAACCAGACCGGCAGGAAAGAAGGAAACGAATGATCGTTTAAAACGGAAGAAAAAAAGCATAAAAGCGTAAAATTACGAGACACACCTAAACCTTATTTGGCACTCTGAGAAACGTTCGACCGAGTCAATGTACAATGACGATAAAACTCGGTTCGTCGTTAATAAAACTTGCTGTTGCACAGGCGTAAATGAGTCTTACAGTCGAACGAACGAACAGAGATCGAAAGTATTAACTAATTAAAATAAAATGAAATAGAAGATACGTCGGCACGTCGCATTTGGCTATCCAACATTATTTTTCCTTGCTCGCGCTTATGATCAAATTTTTAAAAATCTTTTTCACAGTGTGTCACAATATTTTACACGGCACGTGAAATTCCGCAGTGGATCCTCTTAGCGATTTTAAACAGCGGACCGGAATTCCAGGATAAACAAATTTCACTCATTTTTTGTTTTCTTAACTAATTAAAGTACGGGTTGAGTCATTGCAACCAAAATTGAAACGTGTAAAACGTTGGTTTGACTAATTTGGATTGACGATGAGCGTAGCGAAATTTCAAACGTGCCGCCACTCTACGATACTATGTCCTACTTAACATCCTTGAAATACGGATTAGGTATAATAATTGAAATAACGTAAAGGAGGATATAGAATCGTCTATTATTTTGGGAACGGTGGGCGGTAGTTCGTGGGACGGCCGCTATAGGTGGACAGCAACGACCAGCATCGCCAAACATTTTTTTCTCCATAAATTTGTTTCCCCTGCTCCTATTTACACCGGTATCCTTTTATCAGTCCTCTGCGTTTTTCCAAAAATTCGATCCCAAATTTCCTATTACTCGTGGTTTCACGGTTGCAACGATTATGCATGTCCCTGACAAGTCTTTTGCAATAGGTCTGTTGCATTTGGACTTTAGGTATTTTGAGCTTGAAATTGAACTTTTTTGTTTTTAACGATTGAGTCAACGGAAGTCACGCGACGGATATAGGAATGCACGTGATGACATGTGGGATCCTTTGGATAATCGCAGAGGACGCTTTGAATCAACTGTTCAACACGAACCCATCATATGAGTTGCAAAACCTTAAACAAAACAACATGGCCGCCTAAACGTATAAACTAATAAAATGTAAAAAAACAACTTTATCGATTATCTAAGTAACAAACAATAGCATTTTTTCCCTTATAAGAGTTGGTTTATACATGTAAGTGAAGTTGATTTTGTTTAATTATAATTCGACTACTGGATGACATGAGAGCCTGTCCTGTATTTTTATTTTATTTTTTTTTTTTACTAGACTGTATATGCGATCCTTGCGCAATGGGCGATGCTACCCTGTATCACCGACAATGCTTCTTATGTAAAATAAAAATGGCTCGATAAAAATACATAAGGAAAGATAACATGGAAAGTGCCTAGCTAATCTTTGTATGTAACTAAAATTGCCTAATGATAATTTACTAAAGACCTAAGGATAAAACTAAAAATTTACCTAAAACACTTTTGATTTTCAAACCGAAAGCCAAGCATAACCTCCTTTCAAATAAGGAATCCATTGAGATGGCGGAAATCGGCAACGCGGGAAGCATGCCCGCAAGGATCACAAGGATCGCCAGCATCATTCTCATCACCATAATAATAATCATCATCATGAAAACTGCATTTAAGTAGGCCATCTTCCCCTGATTTACGTTTATTTATTAACCTAGTTCAACAAAAAAACTTAGTCTTACTAAGACTCGTGCTTGTCGAGTGCGCGCCGCAAGAGATCGAACTCAAATAAAATATTTGATTTTATTAATTTGACAAAAATTACGCAAAAAGTTTACACAAACAAAAAAGTACATCGTATACCGAAAACGTATAATCACAAGAAAAACAAAGTTGCGCAAATGACTCTCTTGATCTCTCGCGTGCATCTCGCATTTGATACAAGGAAAAAAAAAAGTGAAAAAAGAAAAATGACCGTACTCTTTCGAAATAAGCGATTGACCAAAAGAAAAACGAAAAAAAAAAAAAGGAAAAAGGAAAAAGCGTAAAAATCTAACAAGACTCGGATATGTGGTAGAGAAATAAAAGACCTAAAGTATTGCCTGGAGCAGAGACATCAGCGGATTCAAGGAAAGAGGGTCTCCCGCAGTGCTTAGACGACGCACCAGGTTCTCTAGTGGTTACGGCCACTGGCTGTAAAGCTGAAACTGTTCGCGAGTGAAGCAAACGGACAATGGTTTCACGAAGTGGGCATCAACGGCCCTGCAATGAGGACAGGCGAACACGCGGCTGTAGTCGGAGTAGAAGTTCAGTCGTTGATGCGGATAGATCAGGGGTTGCTGGCAACTGTTGCACTGAAACAGAAGGAGGTCAAAGAATGGTTAAGCGTCGCTTTGATAAGGATGCTGCGGAAGGAGGTCGTGAAGATGTCGCTGGATGAATCGGGCCTGACTTCCAATAACGTTATATTTGAATACTTACCTTGAGGCGCTCGGTGCAACAGGGCATCGCAGCAAAGATGTCGTAGCTGTACATGGTGCCAAGAACTAGACTTGACCCATCCCAGGGTCTCGTGCAACAGCGACATCGAACGGGAGCTCCAGCGCTGCCCTCGAGGCAACTCATGCAAACGGCCGACAAGAACTGGGTTCGACCCTCAACTTTTACCTGAAGCATGAAAAAAAAAAATAAGATAGGTTGTATTCAAAAGATTCTAGTTTACACGGAGCCGCTCACGCATCGGGGACGTTTTACGGCCTGGTTGGTGATCGTGCATCCCTGGAGAATTTTTATAGACTTTTTTGCGCGCGACATTTACCCTAAAACTGGCTGGTTGCCTATCTACCTGGTTTGCCCTATATCGCTGCTCCTGGCCCCCCGCTTGGGTCTGGAAAGAGGCCTCGCGAGGAAAATAAAACGGCTGAGTGCGTACGGCAAGCAAAAGCGCTGATTACGCCTAATTACGTTGGGACAGACGATGCCAAAAACAACCTTTAGTCTTCGTTAGCTATTTAACGGAATTTAACTCTAGTCTCGTTCAGTCTCTCTGGCTCTTGCAGATTTCCCAAGAAGTCTGACGATACTGTCGCCATAGCGATACTACAGATACACGGTCCTTCGCAGCTTCTTTGTGAATCTCGGAGGACCAGTTGTTTACAGACTGTCACGTTTCCTGCCTGGCAGTCAGTCTGCATTACTACTTGGATGACTTGCTGGCTGGCTGGCTGGTTGCTTGATGTTTCAAGATACGAAATTGTACACACGGGGG
>NW_014333166.1:311177-320793 GCF_000341935.2 Cephus cinctus | reverse complement strand
AGAGAGAGAGAGAGAGAGAGAGAGAGAGAGAGAGAGAGAGAGAATGGTAATCAGCAGTACGAGAGAAACTCATAGTCCCACTCTCAAAGCCTGGAATTGCCTTAATGGCCGTGTGTTTGTTCTCATAACTTTGGTAGCCCAGACTAGACGTGCCTCCAAGAAGAGCACAACCTTGCAAACTCAAACGAATGAATCTCCCTGTGCCAAGCTTCCCATGACGTAAGGCGTATATTCTATTTCTCTCAATTTTCCATGAAATTTATCCAGTCAGTCGCGCCAGAGTTCCTCTGGCCAAATAAAAAAAACAAAAGGGAAAAAGGATCCAAAGTATACTCACTTCAGCACAGGCGTGAGAGTGCTGTCGCGGCGACAGGAAGAAGGTACCATCTACCAAGGGATACCTATCGAAGACTAGCATGGCCGCACGACAGAGAACGCAGGATACTCTGGACCACTGAAGAGCAGCCAGCGTCGATAAGATGAAGCATCTCGTATCGTCGTTACCATGATTACCCTCGTCTTCCATCTGTAACAGAAAATAAAAATCCGAGCCATTAAAGACTGAATCACCAAAGGATATGCGCAATGCTGACTTAACGCCTAACATTGTATACGTATATGTATAGATATATACACGAGGACTGCGAGTAAAATTGTAAAATGGGGATGGGGATGCAAACTCCAGCTCGTAATCGTAATCTGAATATTCCATTCTCGTCTCGCGGACTCATAAGCCGTCGGCAATAACGTGGCGTTGTCAACAAAGGTTCACCCACCACCCCCATCATCGTCGTTAAACCTTCATGGAGGAAACTAACCTTCTACCTTCTACCTTGCAGACTTCAGGTTCGCAGTAGAGCCGGGTTAGGGGTTCCGACTTTAACAGCGATGCCGGGCTGAGCGGTAGGGGCAGAGCACGGCGGGGATATTTCAGGAGACCCAGACATTTATATCCACCGTAAATAATACTGATCATAAGCTTGCCTAGAGGTTGGCTTGTCTCGTGTATGAAGTGGAAAAGCGTGAAACTTGGGTCATGTGTAAAATTGTATGGAAGTGGAAAGTGAAGCTTTACGTGACTTTGGGGTTTGCCGAGGAAGGCGTCGACGTAAGTGAATTTAATTGCTGGAAGAGGCTGTGGACTTAAGGGACGTCTGGTTGCTTTGCGCGAGTACTCGGTGTATTCTCTATGTAATTGGGAGCTGGAGATGAGGAGGGACGTAGGCGGAAGAAATGAATATCGAAGTTTCCTTAGGTGCCGCTTCGCTGCCTCTAATTATCCAGTGGATGCTGTGTTGACGTTACGTTCACGTGGTGCAATAATAAATTGAATTCACCATCCGGCCGTTCACATCAACTTATACATCCTGTGCGAGCGTAACGGCCTTTTAGTTCATACGTTCATACGTACGACAAACACGTGTGGATGCGAATGAGAATAAATTTGCCACATTTAAAGATGGTTCTGATGAATTTTTTTTTAATCTTCGTCTTCTATCTCTACCCGGTACTCCGCTTACTCGTGTCGATGAAAGACAGATTTCTTTTATCTACCAAATTGAATAATAATTACATCCTAAAAATCCCACGTTGTTACTCGTCGAGTTCGAGTGTTTCCTTTCTTTCTCGATCCTTGAGAAATATTCTCGATGGACAATAGAAAATGCCTGAGAGATCCTTCGTGAGATAGGTCTGTCCCGAGGTGAAGAGCAGGAGTGAGTATCCTGCCAAGGTTGGACCGATATTACACGATGAGGTAAAAGCTATAGGAGAGAGAAGGGACCGGCCTTGTATTTATTTTAAAGAAAGCTACAGGGGGGCTGGAAATACCCTGCGGCCGCAATAGGAAGTCCAACGTTTAATCACGATTGTCACGAGTTCTTTTGAGCTGTCGCTAATGGATCCGGAGTACAAATAGAGGAGTAAAAGTCCCTCGTGTCCCCCTGAGTATTTTCCTCTTTTCCCCGCAAAGCCCTTATTTCCCCATTTCACCTTTTCCTTCGTCCCACGACTTTGCTACTTCTCTTCGATTGAATAACGCCCACGTCATTTCCCCATCAATGACTCTCATTATCGTCCTCGCTACCCTTAGTCCATTTGCCTAGGATCCTGCCAATAATCGTCTGTTCCTCAATTAAAACTCCATTTTAGAGAATTTAATAAAAATCGATCAGGCTCCACACTTTAGGCTTAGGTCTAGACGGACTTTCGTCAGACCTGGGTCAGACCTCACAGATCGCATCGGCACGAAGGATCCTTTTCTAATGCATTACTCTCATCACGTTCTCGTATATCGAAGATCGATTCTACCCTTTTCGTTTCCTCGTCTCTTCATCCTCCCTCTTCCTCGATCCACTTAAGTTTCCCAAAGGTTGTCTCGCACTATCGAAGAAAAGCTTTCATCGGTTCGTTCACCTGAGGTAAAGCTGCGTCCTTGGACACCAGCTGCCGAATCAAATTCCATTAAACGATCGGAACTTTACGACTGGCTCCAAGTACTCGGTTTGGTGCCGCTACGTTTACCGCTTCTACGTCGCGGCGCGCAGCGTCGGGGTTTGAGCTTCTTCGTGCGGGATCGACTCGTTTATATCGCGGTCGGCACCGTTAAATAAACCGAACCTATCGAGAGTGTTCTTTGGATGGTAAATGGAAACCCTTGTCTATACGATCTGTACCTTACTATACGTGCACGTACTATACCTTATTCTTGTCCTTTACTCTCTTACGTCCCTTAGCTATAGCCATGCTCCCCACCCTCTCTCTCTCTCTCATAATACTTGTATATAGTATACGCAGCTGAAACGTATATACGAGTGAACTGGTTCGTTTTTATTCTAAAATAGTCGACGACACTTTGGCCAACAGTTTTACGGTCTAAATGTCAAACGCTCTCGTGATTCGTTGCGAGTCTACGGAGTAACGCGTGATAGTAGATATAACGTAGTAAATGCGGGGAAGCAATAACGTTAACGCCTTTCGAGGGAAACTGTGACAGGTTTGATTTCCGGCGAATCTAATCCCGATCCCATCTCCCTAAGTGATTGCCTGGTAGCCCTCCCGTCCCCGTTTAGTTTGCGCGTATCGTAGATTTTCTCACGCGCTTAGGGAATACCAAGGCGGGCGAAAGGGGGAATCTTCGAAATTTCCCTCACTACGATCTTTGACGAAGGTTTGTTTTTCTCCCCGTAAGGCGTTTGTGTCGCGTCTAGTATTTTTATTCTTTTTTCTTTCTCTGACCAGATACACTTAACGAATTTAGCAGACAACAAAACGGTGGAAACATTTGAAACGAACTAAATCCTAAGAGATCCGGCACACGGCACTCGACTCTCCAAATTGCGTAAATGGCCACTTTCCACTTTGATGTAAGCGGATTTTACGTAGAGACCCTACAAAGGCCTTCTAGGAGTTCCGATTCGAGGATGAGCAAAATTACTATGTCCCAGGATCCGGTAAGCTCTCTGCAGTCGACTCGCATTGACTCAAGTCAGTGTCGCCAACCTTGGTGAGACGCGAGTCTCGACTCAAATCCAAAGTCCAATGCGAGGGTGTCGAATCCTTTTAAGCACGGCCGAAGGATTCGGCTCTATATAAGATGTGGTTTAGCACCCTTGGCTTTGCTGCCCTTGTCCCCCCGTGTAAAACTAAGACGATTTCAGCCTGGAGAAAATTCCCAACTCCCATGGGTTCTTTGGAGGGGGGGGGGGTCCCGTGGTCGATCAAACAGTCGGTGGAGAGTTCTCTGAGAAAATTGCACTGGGGATGCTGCAAGGATGGGTTTCGTAATGAAAAAAAAAAAACTATTAACGAAAAGTCCGACTGATCTCATGTCGGATGAAATTAAGTGTCGACACCTATGAGACAAAAAAGAAAAACTATGATGCATGGATCTAATTTTTATTTCGACTTTTTCTAACAACCTTCTGGGAGACACTCATAATCTTCATCTCTCTCTGGTGAGTTTACTACAGGAGGAGCAGCTTGTTCAGTCGCAAAAATCTCCCCAAGGAATGGCCACGTTTTTCGTCATAAATAATATAAGGTCCAAGAGGCGTAGCTGCGTTGGGCCTCGGCCGAGCAAACACGTCAGGACAATCGTAACTCCTTTAACTCAACGATTTACGAGCACGAGACGAAAATATGTCAGCGTGATCCGCTGACCGGAAAATACGTGAAAGCCCAAAGTGTTACAACTTCGAAAAGTTTTATCCCGCAAGGGATGCTTGACGTTGACCCACTCTTATTCCTTACAAAATAAACGGCATCGGAAAAAAAAAAAAAAACTTCCCTTTGTCTCTCTTCCTTCCGTTCTATGCGCCACTTCCGCTTTCCTCGTGTTCTTTGCCAATTCCTGTTGACAGTAGTGGTAGTCGAGTAAGAATACATATATTGTACTTTACTTTGACATGGAAAGTCTGAATCAATAATCTCATGGTCGGGACCTAGAAAACGGAACATTGAAAAAAAGTCCAAAAAGACGCGACTAAGAGTGAAAAAACAGAATATGAGCAGAATACGGATAAAGAATACAGAGAATTCCAGAAACAAGGGATCAAAGGTACCGAAACTTTGGAACTTTTTATTCCCAAAAATTTCACTCCAATCTTCTATTCAGTAGAACAGAAAAAAATTTAGACGAATTACGCGCGAGATGAGAGAGAGACAGAGAGAGACGGAATATTCGCCAAGTAAAAGAACCCCTCGGCAAATATTCGAACCGTGTAACGTTTCACTGCCTATCTTTAAAATCGCTATAGTCTTTCCTGTCCTCCTTTTAATTTCTTCTCTTTTCTCAAACGGATCGTCTTATTAAAAATATCTACGAAACAAAAATTTCAAAATAACGTTGCGACTTCGACATCTGCTCATACTATAGTACGTAGCACGGTACTACAGTTTTCAAGTATGTAACTTGGTACACGCTAGAGCGAGTCTCCCGGGTATTACAAGATTTTTATTTTTAATCCCATTCCGTCTTACCGCTTCTAAGCGGCTTACTCTCGATTTCCGTAGCAAGGCGATTACATCTAATTGCGATTGAAGAGGGCAGGAGGTGAAGGAGAAAAAAAGAGCTTCATATTCCTTCACCGAGTCACTCGGGCATGAAATTCAAAGGATCAGTCCCGACGTTTTTTCATTTCTCAATCAATTTCTACTGTCGGTTGAATTCGCGTCAGGATAATACGTCATTGTGCTATTATCATTATGCAGAAGTTGGCGTGAGACGTATCGCGTGTAAATCCAAAGACTCGCTTTACGTCGTATTTAAGTCTATGACGCATTTACATGTTTTCGGGCAACTACCTAGGGTCGCTACGTTAAAGCAGAGAATCGCATTGCAAATTTCCTGTAATATTTGCACGCATGTTCTCCAATACGGCACATACGTGCTGTCTCATAGAAACGAGTACAGACATTGATGTATGATGCACGCAGTCCCCCCATGCCATCGCTGCATTTACTGCCTTGGTCGTTTGGCTGGTGCCCCCCATAGCTATTAATTATGCAATGCAGAAGGGTTGTTCGTTCCGCACGTACTCAAATTATTGCAGACACGGTGTAGGTACGCTCGTTGGCGAAACTGAAATCACGTGGTTTTCTTTTGCAAAATCCTCAACCACAAATTCCACGAGAGCAGCACGTTAACGTTGCTCCTTCTACCTCATTTTACGTAATCCATCATCCTTTCCAACTTCGCCAAGAATTTATCCTAGAAACTCCAAACAAGTTATCGTCAAGATTTGCGAAAAAAAAAGGAAAAAAAAAACAAGACAGACAACAGATTTTAACAGACACGCATAGTACAGGCAATGTAATAAAAATTCCGGGAGATTATACCCGGCCCTTCGAAGTATCGCAAAGTGGAGACAGTAACATTTGGCGGCAACTGTACAAGCATGGAATTACGCAATGGTTGTTTTGCATAGGGGTATATGTATGGGGAGGGGATTGAGAGGACTTGGCAAATCGATAGTACGAAACTCGAATATATACGCGTGGTGCACGTGCTGTCAAAACCCCTCTGCGATTTGCAGCAGATAACAGCCAGTGCCGTCATTGGAACAGCTCTCAGAGATTATAGGTGGATTTGGAATATAAAAAAAAAAAGAAAAAAAAAGAAAAATAGGGGGCGCTTTCAAAGCTTTCGACGCAGGATGCGTATTGTGCCCCCTCGTTCTACCGAAAGGAGATTCTTTCTGAATGAGAAAAAAAATAAAAATAAAAATAAAAACAACATCGAGCACCTACCTACCTCCCTGTTTGCAAATCTGTACGATGGGCGCGAAGCACTGCGTTTGATCAGTAAATTCGAACTTGATTTATACTGATATCGACGTCTACTCCCGATAGCCACGAATCGAGGTAATACCAAAAGATGAAAGGGATGGAGGTCAAAGGACGCGAAAGGGATGAAAATATGAAAAATTAAAAAAGAAATGAACAATAAGGAACGTGGTAATGCTGAGAGTAGAAAAAGCAAATAACGTCGTGACGTAAATTTTACGAGAATCTCCACGAGCTCCCTCGTGTTCTCTTGGGCAAGAGAAATTAAGATAACCCTTGTAACGAAAAGCAGTGTAGCGTCGCGTAATCAGAATTAGGGAGTAAGGAGCTCAAAATCTCTTTTTTAGATTTTAATATCGTGTGGCCCGCTCGGTTGCCAGCTCACTGACCTGTAAAGTATGCCGAGGGTCGCGAGACCGACGCCGGGCGTCGTCGCTTTCATTCCGCACCAATATGAAAATAAAATTCAAAGCGGTTTTGCACAGGTGCCCACCAGCGCACATCAGGACGCGTGGTTAATTAAAGAATTGAAATTAAAGCCAGATCGAGGTACAACCAGGTACTCTCCCTCTCTCTCTCTCTCTCTCTCACGCGCACATTGTCTGAGTCTTTATAGCACTCTCGTACATTCAATTTTCCTATCTTCATACCTTCTCTCTCTGCCCAACTGCACTGTTGGTCTAGTATGTAAAACCTGTCATGCGAAGCCCAGTAAAAAGCATAATAAAAATATCCCAGAGCACGTGGACCGAGATATCCGTTATAAGCGTTTTATCTGTCCTACGGACCATTGGAGAAATCGGTACTAGTCGGACTATCGCGAGTCGTAACCTTAAAGCTAAGAAGAGGAAGAGTGGGAGGAGAGATGGGTGAGACGCCCTCGTTAAAATTTGACGATAAGCCTCGGGCGATTCGCAGGTAACGACGGTCCGCGTCCAATTTTTAAACTTCCATCCAGTCAGCCCGCGACCCAGCAGCATTATACGTCATGACAATGGGGGAATCCCCTTTTTACCAACGGTTATCATACGACGACAACAGACAAATAAAATAACGACTGTTTTCATATTGCTAGAACTTTTCTTGGTCCATTCTTCGTCATAGTTTCTCTCGTTGATTTTACTCTCTCTCTCTCTCTCTCTCACTCTCTCTTCCCTCTTTCTCCCACAAAGTGACTAGAAAAACGAGTAAATCTGCCGGAAGGAGAGACATTTCGCGTTCATTGTTGCGAGCTTAAAGTGACTGGGCGATGAGTCGCTTCCGCTCGTTAGGTCCCATGCGTATATATTAAGGGAGAGATATTATACAAGAGCGATTGAGATCAGGCCCTACTTGTGTATAACATGTGTCTTGTGGAGGTAATCATATAGCACTTTTCGAGTCCCGTTAACATCCGGAAACGGCAATTTTCGAGGAAATTTTAATTAAATGGGAACTCATCGAAGTTGAACGAATAATTTCGCAAGGATCCCCCCTCCATCTGGCGGGGAATCTTTCGAACTTCTCAGGTAACTTCAAAATTGATTGCCGATTACGGTTAACGCATCCTATGGGGATTCTATGGTATTTCGAAGCTAGATGGCGCGTCCATGTGAGATAGGACAGGAGGGGTAGTCGGTAAAAAAACAGCAAAAAATGTCTACAGGGTTACAACAGAGTTGCGCAATCCCTTCGAATCTTTCTCTGGTTCTCCCCCTTTCCACGTTCTCCCTCGTCGGACAGAACGCGGGATAAAGAGAGATAAAAAAAAAAGGAATCGCATCTCGTAATTTCTGCGGACATAAAAAAACGCTAACGAGCCCTCTATTTTCGGTGTCGCGTATTTTTCGAGTAAGGCCACACAAAAAAATACATTCATCCAGATTCGCCCCCCTGGTTCGCAACTCTCTCGTGGCTGTCGTCACGCTTCTTCCTTTTTTTTCCACTCTTCTTCATTCTCCTCCTGCTACAGGCTTCGTCTCCCTTCGTTTCCTCGCCATTCTCATCGGGATCCCATTCTTCTTTTCTTTTCTCCTCCTTCCTCCTCACATTCACTTTATCTCTTTCTCGTTCCGCTTTGCATGGAAACACGTGGGCGGATAAGAGAGACCCGTTAAAATGGTGCTACGAATTCGCACACACGAGAAGCAAACGGGCTTCCTCGATACGATATATAGTATCGCCTCGCGTGTCGTGACTGTATACCCGTAGGCTTCCCGCTGCGAGAGAAACCCGCCTTTATAAATCAACCACGCACCGCTGAAGAGGTTAAGGATAGCCCCGACGGGGATGCCCGCAGAGTGCTAAAGGTTAAAACTACCGAATGTCGTAAGAGCGGGGGACCCACTGTCGCTCTATGAAAGTAGAACTTGACAATTTATGGTTTTATATAGGAAACCATAGAAGGATAGATGATACGCAGTAACTATAAAAGAGAGGAAAAAAAATGTAACGCAAAAGGAACTGAGTCCAGTGAAAATGTACGGGACGGATATATTATCCCTAGGTGTCCCTAGGCATCCCTGAGGTACCTCAAGAAACGACAGGATAGCAGAGACCACAAGAATATTCCTAGCTTGCAGCCGCAGAATGGACAGAGCTTCGAGACGCCGCGACGCACGGCGCCGTGTGGCGTCAGGTGAAACGATCCTTGGAAAGTGTGGATCAGAGTGGCACGCCGCGTCTTCATACGTCTGGTATCTCAACCTCGGCGCGTAACAGGATCAGGGAAGACAGGCACGGGCCGAGTCTGGCTCGCACGAGGCAGACGTAAACTGCCGAAGAGAATTCTGCCGAGTTTAGGCCGCGTGCCGCTGTGTTCCCTAGTGACTTCGACTGCTGTACAGTCCGTAGTAGAAATTCCCTAGGGGCGTAAAAGCTTTGCGAAACAATGGACACCTTGTTACCTTTCTTGTCTGTCGTTGTTCCTCGTCCTGCTACGTTCTCCATCTCCGAAACGTTCCAGTCGGTCGACTGCCTGTACAACCAGAGCACGTTTCGGATAACGGCGGGACTCCCGAGTCTTGAGACTTTACCAATAGTTCAGACTGCCGAGGAAGTTTCTTGTCAAGCGGGAAGACAGCGTTATTGGAGACACGAGATTCCAGACACCATTATCGTTAATTCATCATTGAACTCGGTGCCTCGTAGTTATCAAGTCTGATAGATATACATAGTCGATGCTGGAGGTTGATTAGATCGAGGCTTATGATACTTTGATAGGGATGATTTTAGTACAAGAGACTACGGCATCGGGATATGCTCCTTTGTTAGTGGGTGGCAGGGGGGTAAAATCGAAAATAGTGTGCTGGCTAGGAGTTCAAGTACCAAGTAGCCACCCCCCCCCCCCTGG
>NW_014333166.1:310920-311070 GCF_000341935.2 Cephus cinctus | reverse complement strand
CCCCCCCCCTGGTGGGTGGAGGTTCAGAAATCCCATAAATAGATTCTCCTTTGGATGACGATCTACCCAGACGACAGCAGAGATAAAGGGATGCTCACCCGGGGAGAGACATTTTCATATCAATTTGTTTTTTTTTTTTTTTTTTTTTTT
>NW_014333166.1:305973-310809 GCF_000341935.2 Cephus cinctus | reverse complement strand
TTTTTTTTTTTTTTTTTTTTTTTTTTCACGAATTTATTCAGCCGATATTGGCTCCATAAAGTATTTACTTTGTCTGGAAATTTTCTGACAAGTATTTCAGCTCCGCCAAATCCATCTCTATCTCATTTCTATATAGAAACGTAGTCCTCCCTCTATTCCAGAGCATCTTGTCTCAAGATGATGTTATTCCGTCTCGCTACTCGCTACATCTTCAGAGCTAACTTATCCCACGTGAGCGAACCGCCCTTACCACTCTTCTCAAACTACCCTTGACACTTTATAATCCCACTGAAGTTCTTATGCTCTCTATGTATGCGCTATCCGACTACCCGACTATCTATTCTATACCTTATCGAGTTTATCAAAGGATATCAAAGGGAATTGACGCCGCGATTCATCCAGCGGGCAACATCCCACTACTTTTACCTTACCCTTCCCGACGTATATTTCCCACGGTCTTGGGATCTTTCTACGACTCGTACGAAGTTAGCTAACCGAGGGATGCGGCGCTCGTGCAATTTCATCCAGGGGCGTAACGGGTTGTAAAGGGAAGCAGGGAGGAAGAGGAAGGAAGAACGAAAAGGAGAAAGGGTAAGGTATACCAGGACACGAAAAAGGTTGGATGGAAGGTAAGTTGGAAGGAGAAGGTCGTTGTCGCCAGGGCTGAAACGACTTAGGCTAATGCCGTAAAGCACGTGAGCGCGTTACAATGAGCGTATTATTGTACGGCTTATGAGGCTGTGCCTATACGCGTGTAGAGAGTGAGTATGTATCTTTTTAGGGAGAGTGGCTGTTAGCTAAATTAGACGACGGACCCAGAAGATAAGGAGTAAGAGATGAAAATGGAAAGTCGACGTTTCAGTAGGAAAATCCGGTTGAATTGTGCTTTCAATAAATTTTTCGGATGAGAAAGAATAAACGCTCTTCTAATTCCTCTGTGGAAATTCGCGAAGTGGCAACATAGATTTTGATTAAATGTTCACCGGATGCTGGGGGGAAGGAAGCTGGGTAGAGAAGATGACGATGCTGGTAGTCATAATCGGGCCTTATGGGGAATCGAATTCTTTTTGCTAAATCAAGACAAGCAGTGGAGGCTGAGGGGAAGCAAGTAAAAGGAAGGGATGGAAAGGGTGGATGGGAAGGGAGGGGGGTGACGGCGTGGGGGAAAACTAAACGTTCCTTGCAGGAAAACCGAGCACGGACACACGAGAGCTTTCGAGGAAATTGTGGGAAAGCTTCGAGAATTCACAACCACGGTCGCCCGCTTACGGCTCGAGCAATCGTCCTAATTGCACGGTGGGTACTCAAATTGGGAGTTAATCATTTTGAACGTGGATGTGTCTTGGGGTGGCCAACGGAGAATTGGGGTGAATTCACTTGGACTAATTTCCGTAGGGTTAAGTAAAATTCTCCTGGACTAAGCCAATTGTTGTGTATTTATTCCTTGTTGTCTAGTTATTCCTTGATAGTATATCGAGAGAAGTTAAACCGAGTCCCACGGGGTGGAAAGCTGATCTTGAGACTTTACAAATTTTAATGTAATTTGAAAACGGAAATAAACGTGATAAAGCGAAGGTTCGACCACCTCGGTGCGCAGGTGGCTGCTCCTAGGTGGCTAATAGCTCCGCTGGGAGATTTCATTAAATTCTGTGGAGAATTATGAATAACGACGTTGGGAAGTCGCGTGCAGCGCGATAACGTACAGAGGCGTTGAAACGCGATCAACTTTTCATCTCCCCGCAACGGCGGAGTCTGCGAAACTATTTAATTACTTGTTTAAGATGAAGCTTCGCCATCTTACATGAAGAAAAAGATAAAAAATCAGAAAACTTATTAAATGCGCATTCGAGTTACGGCAACTTGGTCCATAGGGATGTTCAATGTAAGAATCTTTTTTTTTACCCTTAAATTTTCTTCTCATTCCCCTTTCTCTTTTTTCTGTATACTTTCATCACTTTCATTTCCCTCGGTTCGCAGCTTTGGCACGCCTGCGCGAGAGCAGATTTATTCATCCTGGAGAAGATCGACGAAGGGCAGGCGTATGTCGAATCCCGAAAAAAATTGTCAAAGAAGAGAATTCACCCTCGAGTATCAAACCTTCCCACCATCTTCGTCTTCGTCGTCGTTGACGTTCAGCCCCCGTGAAATCGCGAAGATGCGTTTCATCATCTCAATCTTCATAAGTAGAAAATGCCTGCTTCGTATATAAATAAGTAATACAGCCCAGTGGGCGGTATATCAGTAGAGGGAGGAACCGATGCGACGCGAGGGGTTGATACGGCATAAGTCATCTGGGGATCCTATTTTTATTAATCCACCACACATGCACAGCCTCTTTGGTCATACATCAGGAGCTCATCCCCTAAAATTCCTTCGACCGAGGAAACAGGTATTAAATGATCACGACACACTGAAAATGGCTCAATATAATTTTCGTATGAGATTCCCATACTAATTTTCGCAGTAACCAAGGGGTACGTCCCTGGATAGTACGAATATGTTTTACGAGCCAGAATAATGCAGAAGTTGCCGGATATGCAGGAACACGAAGGTGAAAATTACATATGCATTCAGATATAGTCTGATATACACGTAGGTACACAGGGTGGCATACGTGATATAACCAGTGTTACGTATGTACTAGGCATAACTACGTGGGGAGTCGTGTAAATGATGAATTTGAAACATGTAAACGGCAGCAACGTTAAACAAAGACAAGAATGATATCTCATCTAGCATAGTTGTATCTTAATAATGCATTAATTATACGAGGATTTAATGAATCTCGAAACACTCTACTCTTTAGTCTAAGGGCGGTAGACAGAGGTCCTGGTATTAAATCGTACCTAAGCCAAGATCTAAGTGACAATTAATTTATTCGAAACTACCTGCGCATTAGGAAGAGGCAGAAGCGCCAAAAGCACCAGAAGCACCAGAAACAGTGGGTTTTCAAGCCCCAACGTTCAAGCGTGGGTTCGCAAGAGCAAGCCAAGGGCTCTTTGGTTAAGAAGCTTTGCCTGCACTTAACGTTGATATTTTATTAATTATAATCCACCCCGCGCTATCACCTCAGGCGAGCTACCCCTCTCTCTCTCTCTCTCTCTCTCTCTCTCTCTCTCTCTCTCCCTCTCTCTCCCTCCCTCCCTCCCTCTCTCTCCCTCTCTTCACCCCTCCTGCACCTTTTGCTGGTACTGCCTACAACCCCCTGTGACTCGGTTGGCTGCGCCAAAATTCCCCAGGCTCTCGAGATCTATGTTTCTGCGATACCAAGGATTCGCAGTTTCGAAACTCCTGTTTTCTTTTTGTCTTCGCGCCAAGAGAAGCAGGAAAAAAAGATTAGAGTAAAATTTTACCATTCTGAGGTAATTTCACGGGTTCCATGACAATTTTATTTCTGCATCCTTCGTCTCCTATAAATTGCATCCCACGTGTGGTACTGGCTTCTGAAATTTGAACTTTGAAAAGAAAATAAGCAAAAAATCCTTCATCCCCTTCCGAGCCCGTTGGACTTCAATATCGCTAAACGAAATAGGAATGTGGGTTAACGAGATTCACGTTCAGGTGCCCAAACACAGTTGGCAATTTCCTCGAGAGATCGATTCGTGATTACCGGCACGGAGGTTGGGTGTGTCCCTGACGGAAGTGACGTCACCGCGCCCCATGGCTGCCAAAGCTCCGGTACCCCACTATCAAGCTATCGAGCACATTTCCTATCCGTTTCCGTTCAGCTCGCCGGAGCTCGCCATCTCCTCTTCCTCCACGACGGTCTGATTTTATCTACTAATTTTTATTTTACCCTCTCATGACGTATCTGACACGAGATCAGTTTGAGATTTAGCCGAAAACTTGACCAACCCTGATCAGCCTATATCCGCCCTTCACAAAGACTCCTGCCTGCCCTTCTCTCTCTCTCGCTCTCTCCCCCCCCTCTCTCTCTCTCACTCTCTCTCTCTCTCGCTTCCTCCTATCCCTTCACGTTACATTCTTTATCCGTTCTCCGGTTTCCACTCTGACCCCGCTTATCTATAATTTGTACTTTCGTACCAAGGGTTCAGATAAAACCGTGATAAGTACCGCAATGGTTCGCTTGCCTTTCGACATATGCAGGACCCGCCTTCGCTTCCGGTCAGAACGAAGGAGAAAGTGAAATCTGATAAGAGTACTCTTTCGACCATACCATTAAAGCTCACGCGTGTTCGCGAATGCCGGAGGAACAAAGAATTAAAGTTACGTAAATATACAATCGAATGTGCTTTCGCTGCGCGATATATTCGCAGTGACGTGCGAATGCGAATGCCAATGCGAACACGAGCGTCTTTTTCTTCGTTAATTGAGGATTGTTAATTAAAGAGACGCGCGCTGTCGTGGGCTGGCATGCGCTGGCATGCGCTCTCCTTCACCGGGCAAATTACGTGACTATGCTGATTCGTCTATTCAACCTTCGCGTTATCTCACTTTATAATGCGTCCGGCATCAATTTGCGCAAATCAATTTGCAATGCATACGAGCGGCAAGGTTCTCGCGATATGGATGCTTAGAGCTACCTAGCTACTTGCCGAGTTTACATAAAGGCTAATGCACTGTAATCTCTACTCTTATACACAGGATAGATATACATATGTTATGTACGTACGTGATACGTGCTCTCAATGCCATTCACGGCACGTATTATGCACCTATTGCCTTGTGCACTGCACTCCCACTGCAATCCGCTGCGATGCACTCCCGTGAACCTACGTCCTTTGCTTTGCAGCGTGTAAACCTTGTTTGTCCACAGTCAATTCAATTTTTTTTTTTTTTTTTTTTTTTTTTTTTTTTTTTTTTTTTTTTTTTTTT
>NW_014333166.1:293105-305960 GCF_000341935.2 Cephus cinctus | reverse complement strand
TTTTTTTTTTTTTTTTTTTTTTTTTTTTTCCAATACTCAATTCTCGATTGCGCACAGCCTGTTGTCCTTGTAAAGTATTTATAACGAGAAAGTGACATCCGCTCATTAGCGAAACGCGGTAATCAAGTTTAGTCATTATTCTGAAGGATTCAAGCGGAGAATTGATTGGAGGGGGAGGGGGTGGGGGGGGTATAAAGGGATGGGTAAAAAAGAAATATAATAGCAGTAGGTACTCGAAGCTTTCGAGAAGGATTCTCAAAATGTACTCCCCTTCGAGGTAAGAAAGCAACTTGAGCACTTATAATTGCTATCCTTAATCCACCCTTAAATATTTTTAATCTCCGATACCGTGAATGCCTTCCAATCTTCTCGGAGGAAATACGAGGTCCGATGGGGGTTGGTTCTGGGTGGTCTGGGTGGCACACGCTCCTACTCCCGTCCTGTTAGGGGGTGGGCTGGCTCCGGACTCCCCTGTTGACTTTTTCATTATTTCTCATTACGCGACCTTCTCTAATTCTTCGGAAACCCAATATTCGAGATATCATTTGAGTAATGCGACTTAATAACCGGCTCGCGCTCTCTCTCTCTCTCTCTCTCTCTCGCCCTCTAAATACTCTGAATTTTGCCGGGGTTGACAATGAAGTCAAATTATTCTTATTAACCCACGAAAGGTCGGACCGAAATTTTATTGAAAAATAAAAACTTTTCCTCCACCCAACCTTACTCGAGAGGCAGCTTCGTACTCGCAAAGGACTTTAGCGAATCTCGCGATTCGGCAAGTTTCGGGGATTGAACCGGGTCCACAGAATGGAATTCTATAAAGCCCATATTCCTGAATCCCACCCTAAACTCCTGCCAATCCCTTGAAAAAAAAAAGGAATGACATAAAAGGCCGTGGAAAGTTTGAATTTCGATACTACTATCCTCTTACGCATGGCATATATATATATAGGCACGTATATGGGTACTACAGCTATTCCTGCGAAATCCATCGGGAACAAAAGAAAAAGCGTAAGCGAGTAAAAAGAGAAGAAGAAAAAAAGAGATCAGACACCTCGGCAAGCGATTTCGAATTTCAAAAGGCAGATACACCAGTAACCCGAAGGAATAATGCAAACCCATAAAGGGAAAGACTGTGGACCCAGAGCAGATGTCGTCTGCGGATTACTATTAAGATACATCTTCCTCGTGTTATTCAGCGGCCTTATTTATTCTTATTTATGCCATCCATCTCTCGACAGATAAGTCCGAGTTAAATATTCATTCGGCGAAGAAGGATTCGAGTCTATCGGTTTGGTACCTCTATATAGGTTGGTATCTATACTCGTAAGAGAAGAAGAGATTTGTCGCGGGGCTTAGTAGGATTAAGCGAAAGGAACTCCTGCTATACAACTGTTGCTACCGGTTGAACTGGCAGTGCTGCCACTACTCTAGAAAAATAAAAGGTTATACTCACCCGGTGATCCTTCCTCTCACAATCAACAATAATCTCTCCTCGTCTGCTGCTCCATTTTCGCTTTCTCTCCTTTATCACTTTTTTCCCCCCTGATCTTGTACTTTACGTAGCGTCGCTTCATCCCTTACTTTATATCTCTTACCCCGGTTACGGCCCTCTAATCCTCATCCTGAACTCTGCAGACTATCGACTATAGGAAATAAGTGGTGCAACTTATTAAATCCCTACGGATGAAGTATGCGAGCTTGCAAGATACATCGGTGCATAGAAAATTGGATGCTGCGTCGGAGTAGCTTTAATTGAATAATTAAACTCCGTAGAAGGTGCAGCGTTCTTTGGTTATTGGGGATGAAAATTTAAAAAAAGTCGACTGTCCAAACTTTTTCTAATACGCGTCGGCGCTTGGGCCGCAGCCGCAAACGGAAAGTGTTCTAGCGCCTAGAAGAGAATGCTACTGGGAAGATAAAAAAAAAGCAGCGACGGCGGGAAGAGCTTGGTATTAATTAAATGCGAGCAGAGTGTGAGAGAACTCTGAAAAAGCGTATAACTTTTTAAATTAAAAGCGTATGATATTGTTTCGTAGCAGCGAGACGAGCTAAGGAGACCCCCTGGCAATTTTTATTATTGTCATTAGCCTGGTAATTGGCGTCCCGCGCTCGCTTGTTTATCGGCGTAAATTGCAATCTTAAAAGTTTATCGGCTCGGAGACGCTGCGGTGACTTTCAGAATAGACCAAGCGAAATGAGCAGCAGTGGATAAAGGACGAACGAAAGATTTAACGAGGGTGGGTTTATGTGTCGTACCTTTAACTTTCTCCTGTTCCTGTACAAGATAAATCCATTTCACTGAAAAATCTTGCGACGTTATCAGAAATCCATATTACTGGTGCGTATACGGACAGCCTTAGAATTCCATGTAAGAATTGATACGTCGGTGCCCTCCTGAGAGGCCTCAAAATAATATGAGCGCCACTAGCCACGGCCCTGGCACACGGCGCTCGTATTATTGCCCACATAAAAGCCAATATCGAGCCTCTTGAAATGAAACGGCGGCCATTATTTAACTTGCCGCTTCTAGACACTCGAGAACGAGTAATCCACCTCCGGCACCTCCAGCACATTTCATTCTTTCCCTTTTTTCTCATCTAGGAATTTCGAAGGGGGCCCCCACGTGACACGTATTAAACTACCAAATAACACATATACATATATATATAGTATACTGTTAAGGGTGACACATTCCACATGTAGCCGCCTTCGAACTTGTCATAGGTGAGAAAAGTCTTGCGGTTAACAAGAAAGGCGTCGTTTGTCGTTTAAAAGAAATTCTAAGCGTTCCCGGCGCGACGTGCCAGGGTGCAAAGACATCATAAATACGGGTGCCAGACTGCCGCTGTGGAAGAGGGTGCTTTTCCCGTAAACCTTCGGCATTACCATAACGGCCACGTCCTGCCCTTTTAGCTCAAGAATAATAGATATCCGCGGCGCGGCCCAAGCGAGAAGAGGATCTGACCATTAAATTATCCATAATTCTATTCCTCGTTCCGCTCTGGTAAGCGCGGAGGCGTCGCGACGTCGGGCGTCCCAATAGTGATACCGGCATAGCAGTGAACCTTCTATATAGAAAAATGCAGAGAGCAGGTTATCCGGAATAATATTTCCATGAGATATCAAAACACGTTAAGGATACAGTGGGTAGTTGATCTTGTCCCTCGGCGCAGCATCACTGCTGCTGATCCTTCAAAGTATTTTTATCCATGGACCAGTCCTAAACTTAGCAAAGGTAGTTCGACGCATCGTTTTGCGGGTTGCGGTCGGGCACGTATACACAGATGATAATATCTCTACCAAATAAAGAAAAAGGGATGCTGCGACACCAGACGGAAGCCAATAGCTTAATTTGTTTCTAAAACCAGTTCAGATCGAGAAGAACGTATTTAAGATGAAAGAAACCGCAGAGACAAAAGAGGAAAAAAATTGAAGTTTATCAGGCCGTTTCTACCTTCATTCGTCCGATCTTATTCTCGTCCTTCTCGCTGGACCAGAACAACAGCCGGTAGCCCCACGTAAACGGGATCATAAAGCAAAGATACTACGGTCGCGTTAAGTTTAGTGCGAAGCGACGTAACGAGACGTAAAAGCGATCTGAAAGAAGAAGCTCAGAATCTAACCATTATGCGATCGACGTTATTTCTCCATCTATTCGAAGAATCCCAGTGGGGAATTCGTTTCTTTATTCCCCAGCTAAGATGATCCAGCATCGATTACTCTCACGATCGTGTTTCCTTCGTCGAGATTTATCGCCGTCCGTGACTTTAAACGAGTCTTCGTTACTGTATATGATTGATACGCGAAGTCCTGCAGATAAACTATGCTGCCAATTAGCCAGGAGTACAGACGGCATTTGACGCGTGGATTCGATAACACGGTAACATGCGAGTCGTTCCAGGACAACGACGTTAAATCATACGGATGCTCTGTCGAGTATATATATACGTATCAATATATAACTTATATCCATTAATACAGACAGCCATATATCCGTATATATTCGTTTTTCAAGAAATACAATGTATTTTCAGAAATCGAATATTTCACGGAATCTTCGATATACCCGACTGAAACGTCCAACCTAATTACTTTGCAGGACAGAGCTACTATAGAAATGTCATATGTGATTATAAATCCCAAGGGTTCCTTTTGTATTTTGGGTTAAAAATTATTCATTTTGAAAGTCATCCCCTCTCTCCCCTAACAAGAATAATTCTCATCCTCGTGTTATAACTGTTTACCTTTCCGCACGAGGAATTTCTGGTTGATACGTCGTTATAACCCGATATTAACAATCACGCAACCCCCAAAGAACTTGGGAAACTTATAGGCAGGGAGGATAGAACTCTATACATAGGGTGTGCAAATAACATGGGGACGCGTTTCCTGGCTCTACTCGGGCGTGATTTCTTAGGCAATGTGTGCCGTACCTACTAGCTACCTTTACTACTGGCATGTGTAATCAGGAATATATATATATATATATATGTATATAGTATACCAATATGCGTAGGCAGAAACGTTAGAAACCCAGGAGGAAGTGTAATGGAGAGTCGTCGACTGCGCTAGGGAATTACTCGTGTCTTGACTGATTAAGATCCTTCCTATGCAATCCCGAAGTCGCTCCCCGAGTCCCAACTCGTGGAACTGTTAAACACGTGCGTTCCGATCGTTCAGGATCGAGTATTAAATTCTTCGCTACACGTTCCATACAGTTTACACCGTGTAGATCGTAAATGGGAGAGACGTGAATGGCAACGTGAACGGAACGTTTAATGGCGATGAAGGATTTCGATTGGAAACCTAGTGAAAATAATGCTGGGATTCTAAAGATTCCCGGAGAGAAGTAATATGTATTCGGAACGGATTAGAGCAGACGAATTATTCCAGATCGTTGGACAGACTCTGTCCGAAAATCCCTAGGGATGAACCAAGAGCCACCCGACAACTGGTCCATGGTGTAAAAATGGTTCCTTATTCCGATTAGCGAAACGAACCGCCAGGCATCTCGCTCTAAGGTTCCCTCGCTTGTAGGAATTTTGGAAAAGGGAAATGGGCCAAAGTCAAACCCTTTAGCTTGTAATTTAGGTCTCGGCTCTTCGCATGCTAATACGTGTACAGAGTGGGATCCCTCTCTTGGAGTAACCTAGACCGCTCTCGAAATCCCCATATGAATGAGGAAAGGGTTCTCGTTTTGAGGGGATGATAAATACCGGCATCAGCCAAGGACCGAGGTACCATATTACTCCGTAGGGCCAGGCACGAAGGGCTCTCACGAACGGAAAATTAAATCCGACGTATTACAAGCCAATTTGCCACAATTAAAATATTTTCGAGGAAAACCATGCGAGAAACCAGCACGAATGGATTAACGTAAGAGCCTGTGAGTAAAACAGCTGTTAGCTGCGCGATACATAACGCAGCGTTATATTGGACGACGCAGAATATATATTAAATATATATTAAAAGAGAGGAAAAAATCATAATCGATAATTTGATGGTCGTATCGTATGAAGATAAAGGTGATTTTTGTAAATAAAAATAATTTATACCATTTAAATATAATTTACTGTCTTCCGGTAAAAATTACGTGACTCCGCACTCTACCGAGTAACAAAGCGTAACAAAGTAATGTTCTTACCGTAGGCCTGAATGCGTGTACGCAATGCACGATTCAGCGCGCAGCTAGGTTATCGCGCAAGGGGACCATTTATTCGCCTGTTTCCAACCTCTGATAACGATAGGAATTCTATACGCCTACCAGACCGGATACGAGCCTTCATATCTAGAACCATGCGGTTTCAAGACCTCCCTTACTCTCCCTACACAGCTGTCTATAATTAGACCGGAATAACAAGAAGTTCATCAAATCAGCAGATAAGCATAGAGACGTAAAAGGAGAAGAAATAAAATGCAAAAGGAAAAGGCCAAAATAAGTAAACAAAAAGTCGAACGCATTCGGCAAAGTGGATAGTAACTTGGGCGAATTTCCTAAAAAGAATAAATTTCACTTAAACGAGGTGAAAGTACACCAAAGCACAATTTCACCGCTGTGGAATTCTTTCTACGTACAGTATACCAGTGCCCTATACTCTTATCGCAATCGGTCGGCCAGGAATTTAATCAAAGAACCCAGAGAGCCGATATCCACCTACGTTCTCCATCTCTTTAAAACCCAATGACCATCGAATACCTGGCAGCCGTCTATGATATTGGTATTCCGCGCATAGCGACGTCAATGGCACTATTGTCCGCCTGACTATGTATGCAAAGTCGAGAGAGTTGGCACGCATGCCGATTCTTTGACCCCACGCTGGCACAAGTTGGCAGCCTTGCATTTCTTAAACGCCCCATCGAACGCGAGATACCCGAAGCCCTGGTCTATTTTTATACCAAATCCAAAGAAGCGTTGCCGCTGTATTACATGGTTTAATTGCACGTGCAGTCGAACGATGCATTTATGCGCCATCTAACTACCCGTCAACTTCCACTGATCTCCTCTTGACAAAATGATCCATCCTCAGAGAGATCCAAAGACAAAAATTCTTAAAAAAAAAAAAAAAAAAAAAAAAATTCACAGTTCACCGCATAGCAAACACAGCGAACTGACTGTACACCGAAGATCTAATTATCAGTATAGGGAAGGCATATGAATAATTTTATCAACACGTCTCATAAATCTGCTAATTATCAGAAATAGCGTTAAGGTTAACGATCCGCTCGTTCACTCTCCCATGTGGACGTGACTGTATCCATTACGCATACCTATGGCCTTTACGTATACACGCGTATACATACATCGCAACCGTGAAGACAGTCAGTCAGGGAACAGAGAGCGAAGCCATTTCGTCCTGTAATAGCCGAATGAGAAAAGGTATTGTTCTTGCAATAATTGGCCCCTCGTGAGTTATGACTTATGACACAGGGACGTCGTAAAGAGCGCGAGTGCCTTTAATGATTGTCTGCCAGTGTTCGCCATGGCTTATGACCCCTTCTGGAAATGTCGAGTCTGCCATCCGATCTTAATCTCTTTCAATTTTACCCTCCTTTTTTTTCCTTTCTACCAACTGTTTACTTCGCTCCTAATTTTTTTTTTTTTTTTTTGTTCTACTACCAGCATATATGGCTTCACGTTTATTGCTCATGTGGCATTTAACCGAATAAGACAGTTTCATACGTCATTAACGGTCGGTCTAATTCAATCCGAAGTCTGTACATATCCATACCTAATCTCTATAGCTACATGGATTAATTAAGATATAAGAAGTGACTAGCGGCAGCATCAAGTTCAGTCTCCAAGTTTTTAAATATACCTGATACTCCACTTATTAGCAATATACTGGCTGTATAAATTAGGTGGCTCCGATATATAAGGATCTAGAACCGTTGCTCAGTCGTGTTACTCTCGTCCTGTACTAACTGCGTTCATTCGAGCTGTGCAATTAAGGGGATAGGTAGATAAATGATCGAATAAATAAAACGATCTGCAACAATGTCAACCGCGCTGCAAATCGAGAGCGCAGTTGCACGAGAAGTGTTTGCCCACGCTTTGCCTTGGTACTGTACGAATAAAAATTGCATATTACACGTTACTTTATGTATTGCCATTCCACGGGTCGGAGGTAGAAATCCGTGTGAGTATGTATATATATATATATATATATATATATATCCCGATACAGTAAAACCGTAGGAATTACGTGTCAGTATGCATGTGAGGTAGAAATCCGTGTGAGTATGTATGCCTTGGTACTGTACGAATAAAAATTGCATATTACACGTTACTTTATGTATTGCCATTCCACGGGTCGGAGGTAGAAATCCGTGTGAGTATGTATATATATATATATATATATATATATCCCGATACAGTAAAACCGTAGGAATTACGTGTCAGTATGCATGTGTGCCCTCTTCCACAAAGCACAATCTCAATCTGCAGTCGCGGCTGCATAACCGATGCTTGAGATACGAGAAGCATTAATGGCGCCGATTTTTAATATAAACTTGATAAATTAACAGGAGGTATGTACATTGGTTGCACGAGGAGAATCGCACGCGCCCATGTGAAAATTCTCAAGTCAGTCCCAACGTAACCACGTTTTCGATTGTAGGATCGTTATCTCGTAGGATCGAACGTCGCACGCAGTCGACTTGCGAAATTTATTTCGCTGCCTTCGATCTGCCGATTAAATACTGTCGCCTTAGCTGCCAATTAATTCGCAAGAAAGTCTCTCGGTACGGATCGGTAACTGAGTATCCCGTGAATGAAATTTTTGGATTTCTGATGCGATTGAAAATTATTATTCTGGATGCTGCGGATAGCTCATAGACAGATGGACCAATATGGATGAAAATAATAAGAGAAACCAAACTATCCGTGAACCTGTTAACCATTTGTGGCTGATGACTCTCGTTACTCGTTAAGCTTCGCTTCTCTAGTGTCTCCGGCACGATCTTTCCCCCATCCAGCATCAGTTCAAATGGAGAGATAAGTACGACTTCCTGATCTGGTTCGATCATCTACTAAGCCACGGTACTGATATACACGAGGAAACGAGGCGGCCACTTTTTCTCTGTCTTTGGCAGTGGCACGAGACGCATCAGATGTAGGGGAAATGAGGATTAAGGGGAAAGGAGATGAGAATAAGAGCAAAAGGGGGGAAGCTGACAACTACGGTGACTAAAAGAGAAGAGTCAGTCGGTCGACGAGTATGGCGTAAGTAAACCAGAATCCTTAGCACTGGAGCACCACACCCGGGACAAGTGACGGAGCAGGAGATAATTCTCCCATTTGAGAAGCGTCTACTTGCTGGACCCTCATCTTCCTCGCAGCCTCATTCCAGAAAACAACTTGCCGTATCCAGGTGATACCAACGTAGAAAAAGTTGAGAGGAGACTAGATCAACTCGAACGAAGTCTTACGACGTTGATCTTGTTACCTCCTTTTGTATCCTTATGTGTATACTATATATATATACATATTGAAACGATTAGAAACTGCAAGGAAATCGCATAGTTTTGTAAGCCCTTTTTGAAGAGGAATGGATCTTGTGTATATATGTATATATAAATATTATCTTCAATTCTCCTTCCACGTTCCGGCCAGTTACGTAAAATTGACATTGATAAAATAAGAGAAAATTCAAGCGTACAAAATTACCAGCATCGCAATGAAATCCCCTCGTCCAATCTATGGGCTTTGTATTCCGCTCTCCTCGTAGGAAAGCTCCGACGTAAAAGCATCGACTAGGAAAAGCATAGAATGGTAATGGAAACGTTTCCTTCCTCGGGAAACTCGTTTCGCTCATAGTCGTTCGACTCGAGAGTTACGTGGGAAAGTTTCTGTCTTCTACGTGGCATTAGGGACCACAGGGAGTTCCCGAGGTTAGAATAAGGATAGAAAAGTAGGAAACTGTAGATCGGAGATGCTCGTGCGAACCAGAAGGATTCCGTAGCTCGTTGCGTCATAGGAAACGTGGGAATGATGAATCCTTTAAATTTGTATACTTCACTTATACCATACCTGCCCACGCAATACCACGTGGAAATTTATTATCAAAATCGTTAAAGCGAAGCTCGTATCGTATCGTGAACTAATTTGCTGCCACTTGAACCGTTGAACTTTCTATCGTTCGGTTCTACGGGCCGCATAGTTTGCTGGTAATAGTATTCAAAGACTTATCTGACAGCCGTAAAGGTGAGCTGTAAATTATACAAGACTAAAAGCGTGCCTTGTCCTGGTAACACCGGTATCATTACTACTGCCCGTACCGGTACGTACTGTTACTACTGCTGTCGGTACGAGCGTTCCTGATGTTGCTGTTGGGCCGGTAGACGACCAGTTGCCGAAGACAATTTATACAATAATGAATATCATTGAGCGTCGATAATAATGTTTGCTCGCTCGCTCTTTACGCTTATTACGTGCTACTCAATACCGAGCGTTAAAAGGTTGATACTTGGTGAAACGAGCATAGCCAACGTATCCAGAGGCTAATGGACCATTACGCAATGCGAAGAATGATTCGTGGGGGTCCGTAAGAGAACATAATTAGAAGGACCGCAGACCCATAGAAAATTATGTGAAACGCGTATGGTGTAATTACGTGAAACGAAACGAGTTTCTAGATAAAAAGGAAAGAATGGGAAGAGGCGATGGAAACAGACCCTCTTAGCGAAAAGCAGATACTCTTAGCCAAGGCAGCATCTTCTGCTAATGACGGCTTTTCTGCAAAATCCAAACCCGCTTTGGCATTTCTTGGATAAAAAAAAAAAAAGAAAAAGGTGAAGTAAAAAGACGATACTGTACCAAGGACCTTGAGAATTCACGGTCGACTTTTCTCTCCCTCTGGTAAATTGGGCCGAAGGAAGACACCGGAGGATCTTACGTACCAAAGAAAATGATCCAAGCAATAGGAATAGGGGATAGGGAAAAAAGGCACTGACCGCCCTCTGAGCACAGACTCCTCGTAAACTAGAGAAACCACCGCAAACTGTACTGTCTTCGGGACCAACCCCCAAAACTAACCCGAGTCTATTATGCTCCCTGGCGAAGCGAACGGAGGGTGAGGAAAAATAAAGAGCTACAAGGGGGGTGGGGCTGACGGTTATGATTACGTCATCCTACCCTCTATATGCCAGGAGATCGTGTTTTTATCGTATTGAGCTTCCAGGGTGAGGAACGAAAGGAGAGGTCAGTTAATAGGGTAGAATGAAAGGATTCGAATCGAGCAGAAACGATCTCTGGACCAATAGGATGCGAGAGCTCAGGATCCTAAGCACTAGGGGTAAAAGGAATCCTTGCGTGAATGTAGTCCTCGTGCAAATAGAACAACCCAATTCACTCCTAGGTGCTATTGCGAGAAATTCCCATAG
Source organism: Cephus cinctus (assembly GCF_000341935.2). Lineage (NCBI taxonomy): Eukaryota > Metazoa > Arthropoda > Insecta > Hymenoptera > Cephidae > Cephus > Cephus cinctus. The sequence goes on along the minus strand of NW_014333166.1, from coordinate 295,076 downwards.
AACTGGATCTACGAGGGAGTCTGAATTGTGTATAGAGTACTCGGAGTGCTCTCGTTACACGATGGTCCAGGAGGTGAGAGGCTGGGGATGAATTGGTGTTCTCTGAGATCACTACGAAGTCATCGGCTCCTGTACCAAGTGATCTTGGCACAAACCTGGTCTCGCGTTACAACTAAACGCCCATCAGTGACAAGGAGAAGTACGGGACACGTGGGGCCTATTTGTAAAGCGTCCCGATGCGGTTCCAGTGCGGCGCCTGCGGCCATTCCGCAACTGGGCGCGATTAGGCTGCCAATGCGTACAGGGCTGCAGGATATAGTCGACTCGTCGCCGTTCCTGGTGACCATGATGCTGATGGTGCTCCATCTGTACGACGAAGCGAACAATTTCCCGGGCTCAACAGGAGCAACAATGGATGACTGCCCGTCGAGCCTCGACGACAATGAGTGACATAATGAACAAGCGAAACGTCACAGCCTGCGGACAATAACGAAGAAAGGTTCTCTTGGCTTCGCTAATTTCGCTTTCGCGACTGGTTCGCCCATTAAAATCATACGCACAGTAGTGTCAATCGACGTCTCGATAATTTCGAAATTAGTCCTAAAGACTCCGTTACGTATCCAGATACCAATTAAACACGCTTCGTTAATCGGACAAAGGTGCCTAACGATTTCTAGCGCTCAACTTCCGCCTATGAACCGGAGCAGGGGCGAATCAAAGACGCGGGGCCCTTGGAAATCTTCGCGGAGACCAAAGCCGACTCGACGATATAGGGAGATACGTTAAGAGGGACAAGGACAGGGAGGTCGGAAGAGAGGGAGAGAGAGGGAGAGAGGGGGAGAGAGAGAGAGAGAGAGAGAGAGAGAGAGAGAGAGAGAGAGAGAGCGAGATATGAACGACAGACTCGTTGAGAAATTGGCACTAATTGCGAGTATCCTCGAGGGTGTTTCAGAGCGAGCGAGGTATTCGGAAACTGGTTCTTAGGCGTTGGTGTACGCGAGTGCGCCGTAAATTGCACATTAGTAATCAATTACGGAGCAGTCGAGCCGAATGGATGGGAGCAAGAGGGATGATCAGGGAGGAGGAGAAGGAGGAGATGGGTGAAGAAGAAGGTGAGTAGAAGGAGATACAGGAAGAATGGGGGCACGAGGAGGGGCAGGGGAGAAGGGCCAGTGCACGGTTTGAAGTGGCACTCCCTGTCTGCCAACCCACGCCACCTATCTTGCGGCCTGTCACATGATATTATTATGTGCACATGCTTATGTATCACCGACTACCTGACAGATCGTACCTATACACGTTCACGTACATAGCTGCAAAATATGCTCGCGTATATAGCAGATGCTTAATAAAGGAGTACGCGCCGGTAGAGCACTCGTACTCGAGTACACGTGTGCCGCCGGTGAGGGCAAATGTGCGATTATTAAGAATTTTTTGGCAATCCATAGCGATCGTTCTGTCGTGCGATGATTAATAAAAATGCTAATTCGCTCTAATTAATATATCATTTTTCATGTACTCATACGATAGGATATTGTGTATTTGTTATCACGCATGATCGATTCTCCTACTGGCTTCTCGTCGACATTGTAACAGACGACGTCGAGTCATAGTCGGCGCAGGTGCAGCAGCTGCATCTGATACCCGGTTATAGACTGACGCAACAATTACATAAATCCCGGGTACAAATAACCGAACGCAACTGCGCGATCTGCGGAGCCACGTAATCTTTACGTCTCATCTCACGAAGTGCTCGTAAATCTTGGCGCGATTAAAGAGATCATTTTGTAACACCCACGATCGCTCTTTATGTATACTGGATCGGTGCACCCCGTTGCATCCTGGGAACGAAATTGGTTTGAAACACAAATTTTATCGCTTCGCGACGCTTCCTTGAGAATGTTACATTTTTTCGTTTTCTTAAAAAAAAAAAAAAAAAAAAAAAAAAAAAAAAAAAAAAAAAAAAAAAAA
>NW_014333166.1:287129-293019 GCF_000341935.2 Cephus cinctus | reverse complement strand
TTTTTTTTTTTTTTTAAAAAAAAAAAAAAAAAAAAAAAAAATGTAAGATATTGCAGGCATCTGCAGCAGTCGGTACTCGGCTATGCACGATTGCGTATTCAACGTGTCTAAATTCGAATGCATCCCCGATGCATGAAATTCCACGGAATTCCTAGTCCCTGTGGACTTTCCAACCGCCGACACTACTTCACTGGGAATTCAGGACCTGAACTTACTGTAGTATAAAGTCAAACGATAAATGACTCGGATATTTATAGTATACGGGTGAACGCCTTGGCTGCAGGGGCTTGTGCAATTTCAATAGTGGAGGTTGCGAAGTCTCGCGAAATCTTCGATAACGAAAATAGATCGTTACTTCGGCAGATTGGCGACGATCAAATCACGTACGTGAAGATCGGGCACGTGGAGAGGAGGATTTAGTCGCGAGACCAACTGAAATTCCAGAGCTCTTAAGCAGCAGATGGTAGCTTTGATTAATACCTCTACACAGTACCTTGTGTATCTTGAATTAGAAACGTATCGCGTGGATTATGATGGCATTGCTCGTGCCACAAGGTACCGATACACGAGTGCCGTTACGTTATGTTATGTCGTCGTGCATTACATACGTCTATGCACGTGTGTTCCAGAGGAGCGGTCCAATTCAAACATACCAATCATACTTGACAGCTGTCAGTATTACTAAGAAATAGTTATTAATAAAACAATCCCATAAAACCTGTCAAACAGTTGACAGATACATTTGAATCGAATCACCCTATATATCTGTAAAAGCATTACTGTGGAGGGTCATACATTATCCAGTATGCAACCCGGAGAGAATGGAACGGGATGCAGGCTTGCACTAGTCCTAGCTCCACAAAGCGAGCTGATTGCCTCGAGATGATTTACAGCATCCACTGACTATGGTAGTTAAGAAATAACGTCAAGATGTCTCTCTAAGATCCTATTAATAAGCTACCACCTATTCCGATATCCTGATGAAAAGGGATGAAAATCCGAGGGTTCATCTCTGTGACTCCTGATTCGTTCGACAGAGCGTTCGCAAACACATCATCAATATCCGTGATGCTGTAAAGTCGATAGAGATTGCACGCGAGATAAATTTAGATGACATAGTGTGAGCTTAGTCGATTTGATCACCGCTAAGGAAGATGCTCGGGAGAGATAATAAATTATTTTTGTCAGATCAGAATAATGAAGATAACCTTAATGAAAATGGACCCTCTCTCTCCTCATTCGGTCCAGCCAGCTCTAGCTCGCTCTGAACGCAATCTGGATTTATCTGGGCCCAACAATATGATCCACCAGACCCTCTCATTATGGCCTTGTAATAACCAAGTCATCTCAGTCCCCAAGAGAGTAGATCTTACTGTTAGATATAATTTTTTTTCCTGCTACTGGCACAGCATCCGCTTGACCAAACCGTATACATGGCTCTTCCACGATCTCTCCCTTCATATAAATTTTTCTTATAGTCTTTTTCTGTTCATCCTCCTTCGTATCAGTTATCAGCTATCGGTTATCACGCATCTCACTCGTGGCGCAGCCACTGAAACAATGGCTCCAGCACGCCCCAACTTCTGATAAGATCTTGGGGATTAAGAGAGCACGGCCTCGGTCACGAATAAAAATCTCCACGAAGTTACCACTGAACGATTCTCTAGAGGGAAACTAGCCATAACAGCTGTATACATATATACAGAATATAGAAATAAAATGGAATAGGATCCTCTTAATCCTATTGAAATCGAAATTGATCCTTTCTCGAAGCAACGTTAACACCCCAATTTCACTTTAATGATCGCAGTAGAAATTCCGATAGCTTTGACAATGCCATTTCTCTTATTGGCCAAAGACCCTCAATTACTTTACAGATTCTTCTCGCAGAACTTCAGCATCCCAAGTGCCGGTGTTCTATCCGACGTAATTTCAAGGCATGTAGCAGATTAGAGTTTCCCGGAGAATTCACGAGTATCTTACGAAGAAAAATAGCGAAATAAAGCCGACAAAGTTAAATGGGAACTATAGTGCAGTTTCTGCATTATCAGCCGACGAGACGTCGCCAAGATTTTCCTAAGAAGTCGGATGAATGGAAAAAGGGCGAAGATCGAAATGGCACTAAGTAGGTATATACTGGCTCACGCATATATCTATCTACCTTAAACGTACCCTAATAGGAAGGAGGTAGAATCTTGAGTCGGACTCCGAAATACAAGCCGTCCATTTCGCAATGCGAATTCACAGCAGACTCGTTACAAGGTGTTAGTTATCTGGCCGTGGCAGAGTGGGCTGGGGTGACCTAAGCAACGAAGAAGGCTGGTCCGCTGGATGGAAGGATGGGAAGATGGAAGGAAGCAAGAGGCAAGGTAGGAAGGAAGCAAGACGAAGGAGCCCCATTCGTGTAATCCCGGCGCTACCAGTAATTAGCGACATTTGCATATCTCGCGGACTGACAGAGGTGGAGACGCGATTTACATGCGAATGGCCCTACGCTCCCGCAAAAATGACGCTCTCCTCGTAAATACCAAGTGTTTACGGGCACCGGATTCCACCTCCTGTCCTGCCGTAGGAGGTCTTTGTCGAGGACACGAGGCAAGAAGACCCGTGGTCCAAAATTCCTCGAAATAGAGTCATTTGCCGCGGCTGCTAACGCTCGGGAAAAAGAATGACTTTTCGCCAGAGGAAAAGGGAGCCATGAAAATTTCCGCACTGCCCGTCATCCAGGATTATATACATATATATCAGGCGAAGACTAAAATAAGGGACAGGAGGTATCTGGAACAAAGGACTTTGCGCCTCCTTCGAATCCCAACGTAGGACGAAACTTCTTGGAACGGATTCACCCTCGAGCCCTAAGGTCCTTCTCGTGGCTTTTTGGAGAAGGGTTGTTAGGGGTTTATCCGTAGAAACGTGTTGGAGGAATACGGTACCAACGGTAAAACTGGCCCACAGAAACAGCAGTCCGGTACAGACTGTACCCTACCACTGGTTGCGAGATATCAGCAGTACCAGTAAAATCTAGAAGGGTGGTAGCATTGAAGGAGGGTTCTGCGAGGGGGGTGGCGGGGGGAGTAAGTAAGCCCTCGATATTTCGCTTCCCAATTAAGCCTGACGATAGTCGGCTCAGACAAGCAGTTCTGCATTTTAACTAGGAGCATGGGTAGAAGGGTTGGGCCTCGCCGTCGGCGTCGGCGTCGGCGTCGGCGTCGGTCTCTGCTTCGAAGACTCGCTCGAAACGTATGGTCCATTATGCAAATTCTTAGGGAACTGCCGTTCGGGCGGTGCGATTCGCGGCAGCCAATACCACTTTGCGTGTAAAATCGCTCGAGCAATTCGATAGCCCTCTTTTGGGATACAAGCGAAACCAAATAATTCCTAAGAGGATATAGTAGGTACGCGATAACTTCTAAATGTACTTATTGTCTCGTTAAATCCTCATGGATATGATAGCACAAAGGTCCTGAAAGTTCAGCCGGTGGATTTCGCGATTTCTGCGAGTGACAGAAGAAAAGTTGGCGAGAAAAGTTTTTGGTTACGCGGAATCGTGAAAACGGAATTAATGAAACGAGATGAAAAAAAGTATTAAAGGGACAATCAAGCTCGAAGGTCCAAACTCGAAGCTCGTGATAAACAGAAGCCTCAACGATCCCCCCCCCCCTCCAACTAACTGGTCTGTTTATTCTCTATAATAGTGCCGCCTCCTTGTGCTCTTCCTTGCTTTGCATGATTCCTACATAATTTCAACGCTTTATCGTTCATTCGTATATTCTTAATGTCCCGGAAAGCGTCGAGGCTCGTCTCCAGGAGCGAAGGGTGGTCCCCCCCCCGGCCGACAATGCCTCGTTAGTCGTTAGCATCCCCTACCAAGAACTACGATTAAAAGTTACAAACCGTCTTGAAAATTAGCAAATGTTTCAACGGTCTTCACGGCCAAATGCGATTTGCGAATTTTCAAATTCCATGCAAAATTTCACTCTGAACAATCGGGCATTAACGGAAGGCTCCACTGCGCCCTAGTGAACGGCGGGCGATACGTACCAACCGCGAACTCGCGGAACCGTCAAATCTAATTAACGCTTAATAAAGATATGGGACGAACGGGAGACTATGAAGAATTTGATTGAACCGTGATGGAGATCGCTTTGATTTGATAGCTTGAGAGTACAATTATAAATTTGTATTTGGCCTGTTGGAAAAAAAAAATAATAAGCAACCGAGTATGCGTAATTGTAAGGGGTAACGCTGCATGGAAGAAATATAAAGTATAGAGGAACGCGAAATGACATACGGTAGTACGTGAAAGTGATCCTGAGAGTTGGAAAGGAGACGGGCAAGTACTCGAAGCTAGGATACGTGCCTGGTACTTTATTGCTAATAGGGTGTTGCCTCGGTTAATTCCCGAGTTGTAAGAGCCGACGTTGCAGAAGGAGTTCATAAAGTTTTGAGGGCGTGTTTAAATTTTATTACTTTCCCGATGAATTTGTATGGAAATTCGTGAGTCGCCGTATATATATATCAGGCCATGAATTAACTCGGTTACGCCTAATGACTGTCTAGACTCGTAGCTTCGGCGGTAGCTCCTAGACTAGAAAGCAGCCATTTTCTAAAGTGCTAGGAGCATTAGGGACCTCGCGATAAAGTTAGCACGTTCGGTGAATTTCTTACCGCAAAACTTCGAAATCGATCAAATCGGTCGCTTGGGAATTTTCTAAATAAATTTTGTCCCACGCGCGGCAAGTCACTTCGTGATTTTCATGGTAGCAGATTTTTTGAAGAAATATTGAAAAAATTTCAAACATTTCGTGTCTCGGGGAGAAACAGTAAAGGGGACGCTATCCGAAATCTCGTCGCCCTTCGGTAGGATTTAAGTAGCGGTACACTCGTTTAAATTATGAAATTACCAAGTCCGTATATAAGGCTGAGTGTAAGCTTCTTACGAGAGTTAACTAACCTCATAAAATTAGCGGGTAGGTGTAAACTTCCTTCTCGCCGAGCAACCCCAGCACCATCCTTATACCCAGCCCTTAGTTTCCCCGGCGTCGTAAAGTAAGGCGAGACAATACAAACTGAGCTTCAATGAAACTCAACCCTCTAGCGGCATGATCCGAGCACGTAGCCAACCCCCGAGGTTGGAATATCCTAACCGCACCGAAGGTTGCCGCTACAATGTCTAAAGTCCACCTTCGGCAAACGCGCTCAGGGCATTATTTACAGTTTTAATCAAAGTAAAGAAAATTGATCCTGAATCGTGACAGAAATTGCCTTTCGAATTCCCCGTACCTGCGAAACCCAAAATTTCTCTGGGATCCTCCGGCGATAGAGCAAAACCGCAGAGCCCGTGTTATCCCTAGGAATGAGAATGTATGTTGTAGCAAAAACCCCTTGGAACCTGACGACGACTCCCAAAAGAATAACAAGCCGTTCTTTTTTTAACGAAGAAACTTTCGGCCCTGTTACGGCCTATTCATACTTCAAGCCGGCTTCGCTTTGGCCCGACCCGGGCCAGACTGGGCTGCTCTCGTACGTGGACCTAAGTACTCGGCGCAGCCACGCATAAATTAGCCAAACTACATGTTTAAATGCAAAGCAAGTCTCGCGAATAAAAAAAAGGTATAAAAAGAAAAAAGAGAAAAAATGAAGCTGACTTCGTCCGCCGTCTGTTTGCTCTAAATATGCACGGGAGGTCGCTTCGTCTCTCTAGTTTATAAATTCCCTAGACGTATGCCATCTACTTAGTATCTAGTTACTTTTACTTATGGTACAGCTATAGGGACATTAGAAAACCACATTTTTCATACTATAAATATTACGATCGCGAGGCGCTGGCCCGAGATGTCGAAGGACACGAAGAAATCTTGTAATTCTTGTGAAATTCTAAGGAATGGAG
>NW_014333166.1:282867-286686 GCF_000341935.2 Cephus cinctus | reverse complement strand
GGTCGAACAGGGGTTGCCCGAGTACGAAAGTACTGGGAGGGTAATGAAATTAATTGGTGGGATGTCAGAGGAGGTGCTTCTTAAATGGTGGCCCATCTGCATTTTAAATTCCTCGCGAGAAAGCGTCGAGGCGGAGCAGCGTCCCGGAGCGTCGTTTGCAACTGGCCTCTGTGGCCTCCGCAGCAGCCCTCTAACCCTTTCGCATTTCTTTTATAATGTAGTCCACCCTTGCGCGAAAGGATAAAGAAGAAGCCAGTGCGCCACGAGACAAACGGTGCCGTTCGCCTTAAATGGAGAGGAAGGAAATTTATTGGAAATAACTCCGGGATGTCCTCCTAAATGAAACAACGTGAACCGAACGACATTCCCGGAGATATAACTTCGAGTATCAAGGACAGATTTTATCTGCGCTCACGGAGCAGATATGCCCGAAGCTTGGAAGAGGCGGGATTCAGGTACTGCGGCCAGATGTCGAATAAATTTGACGAAAATTATCCTCCTGAACTGAAGCTTCGCGACGCCACACCCAGCCATTGTTAACGAGAACACAATGTCACGCTGTATAATGCACAATGCACTTTTGTGCAGCAGCGAACATTAACGCACTCTACGCGTAGCTACGTCGACCACGATACGTAATGTAAGCGCAGTGTTGACATGTGTATTGCGAAGAAAAAAGAAGAAAAAATCGACTCACGTCGGTGCATCCGACGCATCTAATGCATCTATGCAAATTTGCATTAATGCATAAACCTAAATGCATCCTTCTATATTTAGCCTGATCGTAATGCAATTTCGTCTCAATAGCAGAAAAGCAGTCGCTAATGAAAAATGTATAAAACGTCAAAGGTTCGGCATTGAATAATTCCATATAAAGTTGCGGAAGCGAATGCAACTTCGAGCCGTCAGCAGCCGTAGAAGACATAATAAGGAAGGCGGTGAGCGAGGCCGTCGATTTTAAATTTCTATCAGGAATTCGTCCGCTTTCCTAGAAGACAAAGACGCCGATCGACAATATTCAATTTCCTGACAGGCAGCATCCACGCGAGCGTGCCACTCGTCGCGTCTGCAGCCTCTCCATGGGCGTCGTGGACAACGGATCCCAACAGAGCGGTGAGCCGGCGCCTGAACATGACAGTATCTGCCGACGCCGACGCCGGGCGTCGCGCATACACACCCAAGCCAAGCTAACCTACTACACGTGCACCCGGCGTCCGTCGTGCCGGTTCACACTCAACCCCGTTTTACCCCGTTGTACCCCTTTTCGCCCATCTCGCTCTCGTTTCCCCTCTCCAGCCCCCCCAATTCCCCTACTCCACCAATAGCACCAGGAGAACGTCCCAGTCGTGATAACGCTGTCTGTCTACCTATCTAGTCCTTTCAGTGGGTGTGCGAACTCCGCGAGCAATTCGCAGCCAGGCCAGCCAGCAGCTACTATTTCTCGTTCGCTTTTATCGCGGTTGTTGTCCACAACGAACGATACGAATACAAAGGAGGAAAGAGAAGCGCGAGACATTTCTAATGAAACTCATTAACGTCCATCTTCCTTGACGTATTTCATTCGGCCACCGTATACATTTTAATCGACATGTCGCATTCACCGAAAGACTCCCCCGAATTATTCAGTCTGACATTAACAGTGGATACCTATATACATGTACATATATAGAAACTCTCGCGCCGTTACGCCGGCAGAACCAGAAGCAGAGGCTACGGGCACATACCCCATATATAGATATACTATAGACCTACTCGCTCTCGTAAGCAGAGACAAGGATACTCTACTTCCTGCAGACTCGGTTCGCCATTGGCGGATCGCAAAATGGCCAAGGACTCGGACCGTATTTCGTACTGCAGAACAATGCAGTCTGAAGCGCAGACAGCGTAACGCCGAAAACGCGTACTGTTTCCAGTCCGGAATTAATCACGGGCCTTGACTACCGGCAAGTCTTCGGTACGACAGCTCGAGGGCCGGTGAGCATTCCTAATAAATATACTCCCACCTCCAGCAGTGGTCGGTGCTTTCATCCCCCCCTCCCCACCTTCTACGGTATAATATGGGCTGTGTGTAGCCCCTATACAACATATGCATTTATTTCTGACCGGTTGACGATTCGATGCCAATTCCGAAATCCCGTCTGTTCCTGGACCAAAAATTACTTTTCATAGAAGAGACAAAAGAAATATAGCCAACTCATCTCCCTGATAAACCCTCAGGGGTTACTCGACTGCGAATCCCATCCGTATGCATATCCACACATATGCTTGTTGCTACTCGGACAGAAACTCAGTATCCAAGGGTAGCCAGCGTGTGTGCAATTTCGTATAAACCAAAACACTCGACACTCGACATACCATGTAAAAAAGCATCCTGCTGCACTTGTACTGCGCTCACGACTCTTGACTCTTGACTCTTGACTCTTGACTCCTGACTGTACTGACTCTGACTCGTGTTTTCTCTTCAGCCTCCATCCACCCTACTCTATGCTTCCATTGAATTTTATCCACTTCGAGCACTGTCCACGGAATCCTCTCTTCAACCCTTATCAAGTGCCTGACAGACCAGGCGCTCCCGGATACGACATAATTATTAATATTCTTTGTAGCTCGGTACCTTTGACGTCACATCCTCCTCGTTTTGTATCAATTTCACGTAACGTAACGAAACTATCCCATATTCCTATATTCCTAGAAACACCGCATATCTGTATCTTCCACTTGCCTTCGATTCAAACTCGGATACCGATTCGATGGGAAGTTGGCTGATATCGATGATATCGTCTCTAGGCGATATTGCCTTGTTGCGTTATTATTAATTGGTTGTAGCCGTGCGGGGAGGAAAGGGGTCCCTGTGCAAGATACGGAACGGGATATATCTGACATTGATGAATTCAAACTGGATTCGATATCATGAGAATTTATAGGAGTGACTGGAGAGGGGGGAGGGGGATGGGGGGAATATAACGTGGGTATCGTGTTTAAACGTTCGGAAGCGAATAGAAGGTGGAAGCATGTTGGATACAAGGGAGGAAGGCTGGGGGATGAATGTGGAAAATAGGTAGAAGAAAGTAAAAAAGTAAAAGGGGAATCCGAGGTAGGAAGAGATGGTCATAGCGAATCGGCCTTTTACTTTTCACACGGGGCAACGTTCGCGCGAGTTGCTTGTCAGAGGAGACCAGACGCCTAAAAAATGGCGATTGTTAATTAAATCTGCTAAGCTGGGAGGAACCGGAGAGTCCCGCTCGAGAGAGAGAGAGAGAGAGAGAGAGAGAGAGAGAGAGAGAGAGAGAGAGAGAGGGGGGGGGAGCATATGCCGTCATCTGCTCTCGGGCTCACGTCGCTATTTGTTCTACCGCTCTTCGCCTGACATATTTTTACTGGTTCTGGCGAAACGGAGGACGTGCAATAACAAATCTACTGGCTTTTTTGCGACTTTTTAAAATTTTCAGTTTTACGCACCTTTTCCTCCTTTTCGCTAGGGGAATTCTTGGGCGCATTATTATTTCTATAGTCGTGACGTACCCTATCCAGGATTTACTTACAGAAATATGGGATCACTTTCTTTGGGATGCAATGACAAACAGGTTGGGTAAGGGTAAAGATCATAGGGGTATGCAGTCAGAGGGAAACTCGAGATTGCACAAAGATGACGATAAAAAAAAGATGTTCACTCTTTTTAGTCCTTTGTCGGCGGTTCAGGACTGAATTACCAGTGTATTTGTCATTGCATCGCTGGGTCGTGCTTCCTCTTACTTTCTCTCTCTCTCTCTCTCTCTCTCTCTCTCTCTCTCTCTCTCTCTCTCTCTCTCTCTCACTCTC
>NW_014333166.1:282453-282802 GCF_000341935.2 Cephus cinctus | reverse complement strand
CTCTCTCTCCCTCTCTCTCTCTCTCTTTATCAAACTCTCCCGCTTGTGCACACTCTATCAGAATCTCGCTCTCTTAGACCAGCCCTCGTTCGCTCTCCGCCAGGAGCGCCGCGTTAATTGGACGGATGATGCCGCTAAATCCCGAGAACCCTGAAAGCCACCCTGTCCTGCTTCGAGGCCCGTGCGGCCGAGTGCTTTGTCAGAAATTAGAGGGAAAATACCTAGTATGGCGTAAGGTTAAATGAGGAGAGAGAGGGAAAAAAGAAGAAAATAATAAGAGTAACGAGAGTAACGGTCGAGAGAGAGAGAGAGAGAGAGAGAGAGAGAGAGAGAGAGAGAGAGAGAGAGA
>NW_014333166.1:279284-282326 GCF_000341935.2 Cephus cinctus | reverse complement strand
GGGGGAGGGAGGGATGGAGGGAGGCTGAGAGAGCGAAAGAGAGAAAGGATAATAGTCAGGAGAGCCCGAACAAAAGGGGCTTTTCTGTGAGGGATGAAAGTTCATTCGCACCTTTTAACCCAAAAGGACCATAACTAGCGTCGACGTGGTTAAGCTACGACGTTGAAAGGGAGAGATGAAAAAAAAATAGAAATAAAAAAAAATGAAATTACTCAGAACAACGAGAGAGCAATCTGCGACCTCTATAGTCGGAGCTACCGAAGTTCTTGGCGAATTCTCCAAACGCTGTGAAGGCACCATTATCAAAACTGGGCAGCGAGACGTACATCGGCAAGACGGATGAAGATTGGTTTCGTCGTTGCTGCGATTATGGATAAGAGAAAGTAATAGCTTCAATAACACGATAAGGTTACTAGAGCATTATTGACTGTGTTTCTTTTTTCAGGATATCCTATCAAAGATATAAATTATTATATTACGCCTATATAAAACAGGGAGACGCGTCACGACGAACAAGCTGCCTCGTGCGTTCTATCAATGCTTCAATAAATTAATGTATTTTTATGCAATGCTGTGTACAAGCGTATCTTAATGTAGCGTCGCTATCAGTCATGTTTTCATTAGATTGTAGCAAAAGCTGTCGTTATACAGTCAAGTAATATTCCAGACTGATTTTATTTCTATCTGGATCCATGGAACGGGGGAACAATAAAAATCGATAGTACATGGCAAATGAAGATAAATCATTAGTCGCAGGGCGACACGATGTCACTCGAGACGTGATAAATGTATTCAGTGCAGGCAACAATGAAAATTCATTTGAATTGTATTGATCGATGTATAACGAGTTTAATTTATTAATTCAGATAATTTTGTTCCATTTCTTTTTACAAGAATTCACATTCGTCGCTGGGGCAGCGTCGTTCCATGGGAATGAGTCAAAAGAGCGATTCGGTGCTATCGATCCCAACTCTCGAATTATCGGTAGAATATTTTTCGCGTGTCCAATATATTAACGGCAAGTTCAACAAGAATCGATAACCCCTTGACGCTTGCGAAATAAATGAACAATAAAGATTTCGTCGTCACGTCAAACAACCGATAAGCCATTGTTGCCAACGCAATCAGCAAAAGAGCTTTTTCTCCTTTTTGTTCTTCCACTTACATTCCGCTTACTTCATTTTCTTTTTTTACATAACCGAGAACCGAAAATTCAATGTCAACAACGGTACAGCCCCTCATCCCGCAAAGCCAACGCATAACGAAAAGAAATTGCGAATCGTTATGAAATTCGCGAGGCCAACGATTCGCTTCGATCGTTTTTGCAAAAAGCGTAGCTAAAAAAAATCTCTTTCATCCACGTCGCATCGCCGTTCGAGTATCTACAAGGGTGCAGGATCGCGGATTCACTCGATTTAAACGACATTCCCAACTTTCTATCCCAATCGCTCTTGGAGGGATCCTCTGTGTCCGTCTCTCTCGCTCTCCCGTCATTAAATGCAGATATAGCTGACCGAAGCCCAGGGACGCATGTACCCGTGAAAAATTTCACGCGATATAATTCTGTCCTCGGGGCACCGTAATTACCTAAAAGAAAGCACGTGACTTTTGAAAACAACCACAGCAGCGAACGTCCTCTCTGGGATATATTTTTCTTTTTCCTTTTCGACCCCTTTCGCGGACCACACACGTAGTCGCGCTTATACTCTGACTTGTGCGCTATGACTTTCTCGCGCCACGCGTTCGCGCTACCGCAGCTACTGCAGGAGATTCCCTCTCGTGCGAGAGCGAGCGAGAGACGAGCAGAAAGATCCGACAAGCGAAACGTCTCTGAACGAGTGCCAAACGCGTAAAAATAACCGAACCAGCGAGGCAACAGAGTCGACGCGTATCTCGGTACCGTAATGGCTACAAAGGAGAGAGGAGAGGATCCTCTCCACGACCTAACGAAGTAGCGTACTCGTCTCCTCGCCCCGAGAACTCTTCAATATTTTCCTTGGCCACTTACGAGCGAACATAATTAGCATTCCCGCAGCATCGTTACGTTACTCGCGGCTGAAGAATTAAAAAAGAAAAAAAGAAAAAAAAAGAGTAACCATCCACAGGAATGCCCTCTTCGAAGATAATTATCAGTACCTTTTCGTAACCTCGGAACGTCACAGGCTCGAATTCCCCGAACGCTTTGCGAAAGAGGGCTCGATAACGTGACGACATCGTTAATCCACTCGAGACGTTAGCTGCCAGTAAACGTGACTGTGCTTACCTGAAACATAAGAGAGAAATCAATTAAAATTAGTGACGTCACGGGGTTAATCAAAAGGCCCCGAATCCTCTTAGGCCCAAATAATTGCTTTTACTTTGACGAACAGTCCGTAGTAATTAAAGCGAGCAATAAAGACGAGTGTCTCGTCGAGCTCGTATCTCAAGGACAGAGAACAGACGAGGGGACGAAGTTCCGTAAACTGACTTGTCAGTAAATTCAACGAGGATACGATTAACTGGCTGACATTTGGCGCTTTCGCATTAGGTCCACCAATACGCAGGGATGACATCGAGAGCGACTGCAGCGCCTCCTGGGAATTTTCAAAGTTTTTTGCTTTTACTTTCCAGCGTCCTTCGCTCTGACCGCAACAGCCCGTCTCGATGCTTCTGGGACCGACTGCACCATTCACGTACGTCGAGTGTCGGTCTAGCTGTGCAAATACACTGCTAAGCCAGGCTGCCGTGGAAGCGGTTCAGCAGGATGTCGATGACACTTGGCTCTTATCAGACGCGCGCACGACGCTACGATTGGTCTTGGGAAATTCGTAGGAATGTCGTACGTTATCAGGACGATACGGAGGATCGAAATAAACTGGGAGAATGAGTGATTGGAGACGTCGCAAGGTCGGGTCGAACTGGAGTTGCTGGGAAAATGATTGCGGGGGTGTCACGACCAGTTGAGACTTCATTGCCGCAATGAGCTGAATCAGCCTAGTTAGCCGAACTCGAAGGACTGCGAAGGCAGTAATGAAGCCAGAAGCGAGAAGTTGGCCGGGTGGG
>NW_014333166.1:272440-278908 GCF_000341935.2 Cephus cinctus | reverse complement strand
GGCTAGGTGTGTTATTGCAAGATTTATTGCTTTCCGTCATTTATCGTCGAGGAACACGAAGCATCTCGGGAACTAGTCGGCCAGACGGCCAGTTTCCAGTAGTTACCTACTAGACTGACTATTGCGCCCCCCCTTCACTCCGTCACTCTCGTGGACCCTTCTTCCTCGTACCAGCATCAGCCGCCCGACGGACTTTTCTACGATAACAAGAATTTTAATCTGCATACTCAAGCGATTATAATTTCGCGTCTAGACTCTTTCGTGGTACTTTCCAGTTCGCGGATTTGCCGCGACCGCAGATTTCCCTCTTGCAAAAAGAAAAACAGGATTCTGGAGACGTCTGCTCGAAATTCTTTGATAAAGACCGGAAATCATTTTTCCGATGTCGTCTGCCTTGCTCAAAATTAATAAAGAAACGATATGATGTATAAAAAAAGTGTATACGAGATTAGTGAAAAAAAAAAAAAAAAATAATAAATAGTCCCCTTAGTAAAATATGCCAGAGAAGACCGAAGACAACTTTGCCTAATTAGAAGTGTTTATAATTTAGCCATTAAGCTCGCAACTGGCGGGGATAGATGAAGAATCTGACATTTAGGCTAACTGTGCTCCATGAATGATAATCATTGGCGACGTAAACGTAATAAATATTGCGGCACTATTAAGGGGTGAAATAAATCGAGTCGATTACGACTCTTCGCCCATAAAGGCAAAAATCAATATCACAT
Source organism: Cephus cinctus (assembly GCF_000341935.2). Lineage (NCBI taxonomy): Eukaryota > Metazoa > Arthropoda > Insecta > Hymenoptera > Cephidae > Cephus > Cephus cinctus. The sequence goes on along the minus strand of NW_014333166.1, from coordinate 278,180 downwards.
TTCGTGACGTTACAAAGTGAATATTGTCGGGAATCTCAAGAGACGAGAAACAGAACAGCATCACACAAGTGTCCCGTGTGTGGCCCAAGCGAATGGCCACTCATTCATAACGATAGTGTCTTTCCATCGGCCATATATGTTTCCTTCCAGAACAGCCTCCCCCCCCCTCCCCCTTCCGCCCAATCGACGTCCTCGATCCCAAAGAAAAAGACAGGAACACGCGATCGATCATCTTCCAGCCAAACGACGTCCTCTCGGCTGCAGCAGCCGCAACCGCGAATATCTACAGTGTGTGCCTTTCGAGTTATCACAAGGCTGCCTTGTCTGCCCCTCGCGCTGCAGCAGCACAATGGCTCCCATTGTGTCGTTCGCACCATCCCGCGTCGCCTATTTGTATTTGCCTGCACGTATACGAGTTTATCTCCTATTTGCGTAGCCTTGTGCGTCGGCGAATACGTGCAGCGGTAGACGAAACCACAAAACGGGTTCGCGTTATCGTATGCACCGATGACAGAGCCGACAGAGTCAATAGAGCAGAGAAGTCTTTGACGAATAAACAGCAAAGAGTGGGATACGTTCAGTGGATGCACCGATGCATGCTTGCAGTGATTGCATTCTGCGAATTTTTTATATCCTATGTGCTTTTGTTATCGTATCGATGATTTATCATAGAATTTACAGTGGGTTCACCATTTATCCGTCATTCCATATGCACACGATGCACTGGGTGCAAGATGACTCTAGTGCATCCCAAAGGGGATGATCTCGATCGGGTATTAGTTGATCGGCTCGTTAGCGTGTAGTCGGTAGTAAGTAGAGTCGGCTAACTCGTGAATAAATAAACCAATTAAATAACTGTTGTAATTATGCGTCTTCCATGCTCGTGTGTTATTTATGCACTAGATGAATACGTGCAGATTTGCTTCAGGATGGTGTATATAGGTATACCGCTCGGTTGGAAAATGATGCACGAACGTCAGTGTGATACGCCAATGACCCAGACTTGGAGGATCCTTGTAACACATAAAACTACCATTACCGATATACACGTGGAATGTGTGGACATATGTGGAGTACGTATAAATAAGAGAGGACGGATACGTTGTCGTCAGCCTCAATGCCAGTGCAATGCGCTATAAGTGGAATTAGAGTGATATCGTTTATAATGATAATGGAGATTCTAGGATTAAAATCGCCAAAAAAAGGTTTTCTGCATGACAACAGATTTGCAGATGAAGAATTAATAAAGATGGGATATGGTTTTATCAATTTTTTTGTTTGTTTGTCTGTACAGTATGTTTCGTAGTACGTGCATATAGTATATACCTATATTTACATCCCTTTGTATATTTTTTGAATAGCGTATCTCGCGGTTCGACGACTCGAAATTTACGGTCGCGTAAGTAGCCCTCCTTCACCATTCAGCAAAAGTGCAATTTTCCATCTGGCACGATGCGGGCTTCAATTCCTACGTTTCTACGTAACCATTTCCTGCAGCGATCGTAGAATCAGGCGGCCATAACTAATGGACGTCGTTTCTTTCGACGGTACCGAACGATCCAATCCGAGATTAAACGTGAAACGACGCTGAATTGTCTCGACGAAACGATATCAATTCACAGTCGATTTCCACATCCTTCACTTCCTCCGCTTTCGTTTCCGCCGACCTGCGTAGCTGCTACATAAATCAGTTGGCAGAAAATCAATGTAAAATTGGTGCATCGACGTAAACACTCGCGCGGGAGCGCCCACGAAATTAACTTCGATTCGCAGCGTGATGTAACTTCATCGGTTAATCATGAATTTTGTCCAAGCGACTATACAATAGGATTTCTTTAATTTTCCACGAGTTTTCTCATATCAGCCCGCCCGACTATTGGTTCACCCCTGGCGGCGTGACATCGCGCCCGACTTATTTTCACAAATTGCATTTCGTTATTATTTTTGCCAGCGTGTCGAGTTCGCCTGCTCGGCTGAAGCGAAGCTGCCGGCGCAAGTCGGAGGAAAATTTACGAGCGCGTAAATTAGACGAAACAAAGTTTCATTCTGCTGGTTGTTTGTTCCAAATAAGACAGTGCTCCTACAATAGAGACAGAGACAGAGAGAGAGAGAGAGAGATAGAGAGAGAGGAGAGAGGGGGAGAGAGCAGGAGAGGGGGAGGGAGGGAGGGAGCGACACAGAGAGAGATTAAGAGGGGAAAGAATTAAAGAGAGTACCGAAAAGAGAGCAGCCAACATCGCAGCCTCCCTTTCGTCTCCAGAGGGATGAGGGTCGGCGAGAGAATCGCTTTTCTCTCTTTGCATATTTTAAGAAATTAATTTGTCCTTCAACGCACGTTAGCCATTGTACGCAATTTTATTGCGCGAATGTTTTATGGGCGTATTTTTTCGACGCGCCTCGAGAGCGCAATTAAAAGTGCTGCAGCGTCGGTCTTGGATGCGACTGGAATATTTTATCAAACACAACAAACTAAGAGCGAGAAGTCCGATCGGTAGAAAACGTAACCTCCCCTCCTCCCACTCTGACGATCGTATGCACCTACGTCACCATAAGCATCACATATTCACATATGACAATAGTACCCACCTACCTAAGTACACTCGCTACGTCCACACGATATACCCGCATACGCCTAAGAGGCATACCTTTTTACACGTGACCATTTTGCTGTCAGAATCAAGGGGAGAATTCTCCAATGCATTTTTCACATATGCATTGCACTCCCATATGAAGTTCAGGCGAACAGCTGGACGAGACAGCGAATCTCGTGGAATGTCGGGGTGCAGGAAGTTAACCCCCCATAATTCGAAAATTCCGGTTCTACTTGTTGTTCTGGCTTGTTCTAAGTTTGTTTTATGACGATCCAGAAAAGCAAGTTTCTCAACTGAAATTTGTCGCGATGAGGCGAAAAAAAAACTTTTTTACTGGAACCCTCGACTTATGGAAAATCAAACTTTTTTTGTTGTTCCAGATTGTTCTAGTTGTTCTAAATATTGTTCCAGAATATTAATACCGATAAGTAAAGAATACTGAAATGGGATCAAAATAAACGTTTTTTGCATAGCAAGTAGATATAGGACCTTTTCGAACGATTTCCAGGTTATTCCAGCTTCTTCTAGGTTTTCCTAGGTTTCCCTAGGTTTTTCTAGGTTGTTTTAGGTTTTTCTAGATTGTTCCACGTTGTTCCACGTCCTACCACGATCAGGTAGGACAGTCACATAAAACCAGCGAAATAGTGGAAAAGCTGAGAAAGACGAACGCTCTCAGAATAGCATGTGGATATAATAGGACCATTTCGAACGATTTCCAGGTTATTCCAGGGTATTCCAGCTTGTTCTAGGTTGTTCTAGGTTGCTCCAAGTTGTTCTCGGTCTATCGATGATTGTTCTAGAATTGTATAACGATCGGGTAGCCGGAAGTCGGATAAAAGTAGAAAGAAACGATTCTATGTGCATAAAAAGTTTTTTTGATCACATTCGAGTATTCTTTACTTAGCGGAATTAATATTCTGGAACAATTTTGAAAACAACTAGAACAACCTGGAACAACAAAAAAAGTTTGATTTTTCACAAGTGAGGGGTTTCGTTAAAAAAGTGTTGTTTTTCGCCTCACCACTATAAATTGTAATCGAGAAACTTATTTTTCTGGAACATTGTAGAACAAACTTAGAGCAACTCAGAACAAACAACGGAACCGGAATTTTCGAATTATAGGGGGCTAACTTCCCAGATTTGGAATGTCGTGTATATTTTTGTGTATAACAAATACGCCTAAGTTTAGAAAACTGGTTAGTTAAACAGAAAATATGACCGATCCTCGCGACGATTCTCCTACGACCGCAAGATGCATCATGCACTTTATGACGCTCGGATGCTTTTCTTACTTCCTTCCCCTCCCCAGTTCCGAATCTCACCATCGCCCCTCTCCGCGATTTCTTTTGGACGGCGAACCGGTCGCCAAATCGACGCCAAAGACATTTTCGTAAATACCTCGGACTCTCGTATTCAGGTATGACGAAAACGTCTGACGAAAAACTTACCGACACGATGCATCGCTGCAGCATCGGGTCGAGTATCCAAGTGAAGAATCATTATGCGTTAGCCATTAAATGTAATAGAAAAAATAAATAAATAATGTCGCACCGATATCCAAATGAAATTAAAGATCATCGGCTGAGAACCCATAAAGCTGTCTTAAAGATCGAGTGCCAGGGAGAAGAAGTGCAACAAAGTAGCACAATGTTGCGAGTGGAGACTCGCGTCATTTCTTCTTTTTATTACTTACACTTTGTGCCTTTTCTTTTTCTTTATTCTTCTTGCACTTCTTCATCGTGCCAAGACAACACGTATGTCTCGTACAGCCGGACAATGAATCCCGCGACTGATTCTCCCGCCGTCTGCGCAAACTCTTGGCCACTGCGGGAGCAGAGTGCAAGAGACAAAGCAAAGAAAGAAAAAAAAGAAAAAGAGAGTGAGAGAGAGAGAGAGAGAGAGTCCTATCCAGCAGAAAGAAAAGGGACGGAGGAAAGAATGAGCGAAGAGAGGGGAGGTAACGGGAGTTCTTACGGAAAGAAAAGTTGTTCGCGTGGTACAAAGGAAAGACCTAACCGGTGTCTATCATTACCTCTAATGACTCCTTGTTACGGAGAGAGTAGTTACCCCACTCGAGTTACTTAGTTTACACCATTGTCCTCCAACGAGACACGGATAAACGGGATAAACGGGATAAACGGACGGCCATCCACGATTCGTGCGGGCTCCACTTACATTCAATGCAAATCGGCCGACTAAACGGGCGAAACCAAGGAGAATGGGGAAATCCGCTAACATGCGTTCAGGGGCGTGGAGACCAGCTACGAGTCTTTTACTTACTTACGATTAGTTGCTTAGTTGCTTACACGTGTGCATATATGTATACATATATATATAGAGAGAGACTGTACTCTATAGCTATACTATATACACAGTACGAGAGCAACGCGGCTACTACGCAAAGCACGTATAGAGTAACCACGATGCATTCGATGCACTCGATGCATTTCGATATGTAAATGGGACATTAGGTATACCGTATATAATCCATACGCGCCTCAGCTGAAGTGCAGACCAACTGTGAACATACGAGCGATGACCGTGAGCATGCGATAGTCTTTATGATTATTTTCCCGAGAGTATAAAGATCAAGTAGAGATTTTAGAACTTTTTGCAAATAGGATTGTTGTACATGGCGATATGAATAAAGGAGGTGGGGGGGGGGGAGCGTATTGATGAAGGAGGGAGGTGAACAAGAATTTCTTTATTTATATCGTGCTACTAATGAGATACGTTAGTGCGAATATCTTGATGCGACGGATGCTGAGGGAAGGGATGAGATCTCGGAAGGTGAAGGAGGGGGTAGGAGAATCGGTACGAGAGAGCCGGTCGCTGGTTTTATACTCGTGGGCACGATAGCAGATGCAAGATAACATACTTACGTCCGCTAATATACAGTGTTTCGCGATATAAATTTATTTCTGCTGTTGCTTATTTATGGAGCCCGATAGCAGAGGCTGTGCGCGTTTCTCTCGTAGAAACGGGAGAACGGAATAAATCAATTAGGCGGGACGTAATTGATTCTCGGGCGCCTCTACGCGGGTGGGATGCTCTCGATTTTAATCAACGATACCGATATTCGCATTTTCCTTTTCACCTTTTTAGCGCCCTTCCGTCCCGCCATACCCCTCTCCCCCCCCCCCCCCCCC
>NW_014333166.1:270048-272336 GCF_000341935.2 Cephus cinctus | reverse complement strand
CCCCCCCCTACACACACCCCGAGCTGCCCCCTTTTCTCATTCGAAATTGTCAATCGCTTCTGGCCATTTCTCACGCTGCGAAATTTACATCCCTCTCTGCCTCAGGAGGGATCCAGCAGGGTTCGGCGCCTCCTCCTGAGAGACGGTATACATGTATCGTCGATTGGATCTTTCACTGAACGAGAGGACAATCTCTTGAAGGTTTGGCTGTACCGAGAGTATTTAATGTCTCTTAACCGTTCATGTGTGCAAAAAAACTTGCGCGCACTTTTGGATTGCTGTAGTGTGCGAGTTAGAGATACCAGCCAGAGGCCGTTGGCCTCGTAACGGCGATGCAATGGTGCAGTGTGCAACTAAGGCGAGAGAGAGAGAGAGAGAGAGAGAGAGAGAGAGAGAGAGAGAGAGAGGCCCCACCAGAGAGGAGAGCTTGCGTGTGCACGTGTGTGGAGAAAACGTGCAAGCACATGTGGCATGCGTGTATCGGGAGTCTCTTCTGGGTAAGTGAATGGTGTGGGTGCAGCGAAGCCTTGAAGTGCAGGTTGTGTGTGGGTTACGAGAAGGTTCGAAAAGAGAGGAGAGGAGAGTCGACTCACCGCATGTATACGAGAGGATCTGCCCCACGGGGGATGGAGAGAAGGGAGGAGAAAATGTGAAGTACCTTTTCATAAATTCACATTATGCGAGGGGTGAGTCGAGAGAGAAATTGCTTGAAATAGGTAGTTTTTGTTTTTTTCGTTTTCTTTACCTAAAAAAAATCGAGGAAAACTTTTCTCGTAGAAATAAGAAGACTGTCGACGAAAAACATTGGGAACTACAAAAAAAGAAAACTGAACAGAACGAAAAATCATCTACAAGACTGCATCCCGACCGGTGCACCGGCTACTGCACCTGCAATTAATTGTACGGGGTCATTAGGCGATGGCTGAACTTTCACCTACTTTGATTACCCCGGAAGCAGCAAGATGTAGATCAAGGTAATAAAGCCTCAGGACTGGGTCTCGTTTGGATTAATTGGATGCGATCCAAGAAATCCTTGTGCACGAGGGATGCATCTCCGGGATGAATGGTAGGAGCGATGCAACTGGGTGACGCAAGGAGGAGAGGATGGATATGAGGTCAGGACCTCTCGTTAGCCAATGACCATCGAGGGAGTCCGTCGTGACGTAAGAGACACTAGAAACTCATGATTCATGAAATATACAAGAGTCCAGGCACAAATGGCGCGCGGCGCGCACCCTGGGGCCATGGAATGTGGCGACTTCGAAGAGATATGTTTTCTGAGAAAACGCGTCTACTGAATCGTAAACGATAAGGTCAGAATATGGAATGAGGCGAACGGATGGATGGATGGATAAACACGGATAAGCAGAGAGAGAGAGAGAGAGAGGAGGTCAGTCATATTATAAGGGTGGTTAAAGCCGGGGACATTTACAAGCTTATTGGCCACTAGAACGTGACACGCGGTCCCCGGACATTTTTACCCGTTAAATGTATGTGCGAACACGAAGACCCGACTGCTAATGCACGGCTGCCAGTTTCCTGGTATCCTTACAACACACATGGTGTCTCCGTGCGCACTCCGGACTCCCTCGCGAACACCTCGTTACCCACTGCTTTCTATTTATTTCCCCCGCAGTTATCCAGCTGTCTAGCTTCGCTGCAGCCACGCAGTGAAAACGTGCCGATCGTAGCCGGAACAATTCGCGAAAGCTTTCCGTAATTTGCACGAGCACGTTTGCGCGAATAAATCGCCAATGGAAATCGCAATTGGCCCGTTAGCCTTGTTTCGCGACATCGACCAACGACCACGGTGCTTCCTTTTCATTTCCCCGCGATTCCCAAACTCCCCGACCCCTCGCCCCAAGAACTTCACGTAAACGGCGAAGAATGCGAATCCTAAAAATCGAAATCTCCATCGGTCCCCGTAGACTGTATGGACGAGTAACGAGTCTCGGCGTCGTCCTCGAGCGTCAACATTTTGTCAAGGACATTTTTCCGTCAGTTCGATTCGCACGCGTCTCACTTGTCGCTTTCTTCCCACGAAAAGAGAAGCCACGAAGAAGTAAAAAGAAGAAGAAGAAGGGAAGGCGTCGAGTATCTTTGCGCGAAAAACTCGTCTGGAACTTACCAACTGAACAAAACGAACTCCCTCTTTCCCCTACCAACCGTCTTTTTTTTCCGTCCTTTCCATCCCCTTTTTCCTCTTTCCGTCCCAGAATCGCCTCGGTCGCTCTTTCGCTTCGTCCCTCTTTCATTCTCCTCCTTTCTGTAGCCTCCCCCCCCCCCCC
>NW_014333166.1:268821-269914 GCF_000341935.2 Cephus cinctus | reverse complement strand
GCCCCTCGACCCCTCATCGTCTGACCCATACACGGTTTTATTAACGAAATTTATTCGCGACCTAACACCGCCGCCACTTATGCGTCCCACATGCTCGTGTCCCGGAGGCCTTTTTCTCCCGGTTGATTATGTGTGCTCGCATGTTTTTCCACAGAGACCATTTAGAATGTGTGTTTGGGGGCAGGGGGGGGCGCACGTCTAGCAGAAGTACCAACAGTCGCCTGTATTGTTGTCTCAGGTTGCCGTAAAGTAGCCCCATCGTTCGGGCCACGTAATTTCATCGACGAACCTGGAGACCGGCGGCCATCGTGGATTCTAGTGGACTTTTTCGAACGTGCGACGGAACGAGATACTCAATGCAAATGGAGTATAGAAAAGACAATGAATACCTATTACGAGCGGAGGTTATACAACTGTCAAACGTCGGGACGTCGTACCCTTCGAACGTCGCGATACGTCGAGACGTCGTAAGATCGAAGGCGTCGTCCCTGAAGAGGTTTATGACAGCGTCCATTATTAGAATGAGAAATCCCGACGACTCGCTCTCACCTCGAGATACGCATCATAAATATAAATTCGACTGCATAATCGATGAAAGCGAACGCCTCGTGACTGATGACACCTCCTGCAGTCATGTGCATTCGTTCCTCCAGTGCAACGAGTCTCGATGGCAAATTTTAAGGTACCCTGGATGCAATTTACATAAGCAAACAAATCTGATGGTATAAATATACTTCTTGGAATGGATATTTATTTATGTATTATTTACTCGGAATTACACTTCTCATTAACAGGACGCATTTGGCGTGGCTCTTGCTGCTTTACGTGCGTGACGTAACCGGATTAATATTGTCGACCGAATGCACGCACGAATAAAAATTGCGGCTGAGTTTCAGTATATTATTAAATTCGTCAAAAAAAAAAAGAAAAAAAAAAGTTTGACTACACGAACGTAAGTGCACGCGACGATCGTTGACTGGTGAGAGAAAAAAATGACCCTTCCCAGTGCATCTTCAAAAATATTACCGACAAAAGACGACGGTGGTTAGAAAAATGGCGAGACCTTCTTTCGCCTCCACGTCAGTCCCCCCCC
>NW_014333166.1:267059-268485 GCF_000341935.2 Cephus cinctus | reverse complement strand
TCGTACTGCTACAAACCGAAGAAACCAAGTCCGCGAGAATTAATTAAATTTTCAGAGTCCTATTCCTACCGTTAATTGAATCGCACTTTTTAGCTGGCGTGCTATAAGCGTGCCCGCCGAGGGCCATTAAAGCCACGAGTGGCGCACGCGGCTATTCTCTCTCTTCTATATGTATGTTAATCCCAGTGCCGTAATGTCGTAACGTTTTAACGTTCTGACGTTTCAACGCTCTAACGTAGCTTCGTGCTCGCCGGATTTTAACGCTCGGGTTTATCAACCGCTACGTCGCTTCGTATACCGAGATCCGTTGTTTTGGCAGCTCCGGCATCCACGCTGCTCCGCATTGTCAAAGCATCGCTGTGCCATTATCACGTCAAGGGATATCTTAGGAGAGAGCCTAATGACAGCTATGGCTCGTGGCCAGAGACGCGTGAAACGTGCGAGAATGCGAAAACACGGGAATAGAGGAAATTTATTTGAGAGACACACGGAAATACGTTAACGGTATAGAGAAATAAAGTGTGCCATTTGACAAGTGTTATTAACTGCGGAGAGAAGTTGCGGATGGGGAGGAGGGGAGGGGACAGAGGAAATGCAAATGCGACGGCGGTGAGAACGGAGCACCTTAAGGCCGGTTGCTAATTCACGAATCGCATGCCGTGGTGCATACGCGAAAGACGTTTCTTCGCTTACGATCGTCTGCGTTAAATTGAAAATAACACGTCTCTCTCGGCGCCGTCACAATTTCTTCGACGAAATTACGGTCAAGGGGTCAATTATTATCGGACTAAAGAATCGATCACGCCAAATTTTTTATTTGCCAATATTTTCATACTGTTCAGCCTACGCGCCGAAGCTATATGTTATCAAATATTCTCATTTAAAAAAAAAAAAAAAAGAAAAATGGTATTCCAGTCAAGTCGTCAAGACAGAATTTGCGTGATATTGAATTCTGTTAGCGATGTCAGGTGCGTGTGACACGCATTACATATTATAACGATTATCAAGTTGTTTTTTAGGTAGGTCATGGAATACGTACAATCCATATCAACTCGTCCTCAAGATTCTATCATTGTAATTTATGTGTCATATAAACAGTTTTTTATCGATCCGAGTAAAAATTCATGTTCAACATGGAAAAATAGAATAAATCTACCTGGTGGGTACGAAGAGGATATTTTTGCAATTCAACCCCATAGCGAAATGGCATCAAATCTGACACATTTTCACGCCCCAATAACTCGTAAACTTAATAAAAGATTCATGGGGGCAACGAGAGGAGCGCGAGCCATTCCCATTTCTGTTCTCGTTTCCCGATAATAGGGATAAGGTCGACCCCCCCCCCCCCCCCCCCCCCCCCCCCCCCCCCCCCCCCCCCCCCCCCCCCCCCCCCCCCCCCCCCCCCCCCCCCCCCCCCCCCCCCCCC
>NW_014333166.1:251166-267040 GCF_000341935.2 Cephus cinctus | reverse complement strand
CCCCCACCACTCCCTACCTCACGCCCAGTTACTCCAGTTAACGACATTGAAATTCTATTAGGCCACCAGGTATATGCGCCTGACAACTTTAAGATTGCCGATCGGTTCCTACAGCTGAAAGACCCACCGATAAGAAAGAGGTCCAGAACGATAATATATGGGATGCTGCCGAGAGATTGGAAGACTCGATTAGAACTACTGTGCAATATCTAATCCGTATAGAAATCTATATAAAAAAATATAGAAATAAATAAAAAAAAACGAAGAATTTCAAAATATAGCTATACTCCCATATAGAGTATCGAGAAAAATCTGTAAACGGTCACGAACTGATCCTGTTTCCCTTATGCGAATCTCACGATACGCCTCTTGCGTATTAATTTTTGCGAACGACCAATACATTCCGTTTCTCAGTAGCCGCTAATAACACACACGCCAGATAAATCTACGGGCGGGTCCAGAAGGAGCGGCGTTAATTTTCAAGCCAAAGCCGATAGCCGCGCCATGGGGATGAGTGGAAGCTGCAAGTAAGCATGAGAAGAGAATTGACCAGAGAGAAAGAGAGAGAGGGAGAATGGCAAAGAATCTCGTCTCCCTCCGCCCCTAAGAAACCTAACCTAACCGACAACCAATACAATCTCGAATCCCGCACGAAGCACGCGCACCTGTCTACATATGTGACCGTAGGTAGCCCCGAGCAACTACTAATTTCTTACCCACTATTAGAATAACACATATCCAGAATTATAAGTTAAAGGAACATGTTAAAAAAAACAAATTGACAAATTACGGACTCAAACGATAAACGCTTTTAGTTTGATTTTCTTATTTCGTATAATGAATCCGCTTCCTCCCTCGATTCTCTTCCCTCTCCTCGTGTCTTTATTTCGAGAGAGAGAGAGACTCTCCCCTCGCTATAACTCAGCCAGTAGAGTACTTGGTCTTTACTTCATCGACTATAAGAAAGGTATTTGCATATAAATATCCAGCATGACGTCGGGACGCTCCGCCACGGCTGGATTCAAGATCACAATCGAGATCCCGATACGCCCGACGCCTAACGACCAAGGAGGCTAATAAAAATCCCTGAACTGGTATTACCGACCGAGGAAAAGCTACTCCAGGGAACCTCAGGGATATGCTGTCTATAGCTGTTGGTACCTATTCCTAATAATAGGAATATTAGCCTCGGGTCACGTAGACGTGTACAGTCGAGGAAAAATTTCGATGTGTGCTTATGGATCAATGTGAGATCTCGTTTTGGAAGTGTATCTCGTGTGCAGCTGGCGATTTTCTACCAGCTGTACAAGTACCGGAACAATTTCATAAAAATCGGATTCACGCGTGTGACGTACGAAGAGTGTCCTTTGTGAGGACAAAATCAATATGTAAATATACAATTTCAAAAGACAGTCATACTCGTGACTGAGTAATTAATTCGAAATAGCAAAGTCTCCAGAGACTTTAATTACAGAGCTTAATGAGAAATTTACGTTGTGCCTATACGTATTACTGTTTACATATATAGCCCGATGGTGAAAGAGAACGTGATAACGTTTCAATGAATTCCTATATGTTCGGAGTAGAATTTCAATCGTACAGCATATATATATATATACATATATCTATCTAGCATGTGTATAACTGTGATTAGGTACGTAATTAGCAAACTGGATTGCGAATACGCAGTTAGGAAGACTTAAGCGTTATCGACCAAGGAAATCGAAGTGATTAAGAAATTATTGATAGTAAACGCGTATGAGAAAATTAACGAGAGAGATACACCGAGTGACTCTCGTTAGGGATAGATAAGAACCAGAGTCTACGCGGAGATCGGTGAGAGTTTGCAAATTTGAAAATGCAATTTTCAAATTAGCATCAAGAGGAAGCAAAGCTTCAACTGTAATCAGATAAACATGTCGCAGCTGTGCATTTCCTTCGAAGGAGTGCATCCAATGAGGATGCTAATGTATTTTTCAGCGATTATCGCGAAAACTCGTTCCTCGCGAACGAAGCCATTGCTATTTTCAGCAAGAGTTTGCAAATTCTCACCGACGACTTAGTGCGAATAAAAATTCTTCGGGCAAACGCCGGTTTCTCTGTGAACTCCGTTTTAATACGACGGATAATAGGGGATTCGTCGCCGTGCAGAAACTCAAATGCACTCGCTAATGCGAAAAGTGCTAATGTTTCCACGGGAGCTCTTTTTTTTTTTTGCTCAACTTGTTTTTTCTTTCTTTTTCTGTTCTATCTTTCTTGGTAGTCCATAGCGTAAGAAGGCCTTCTCGTGACTTACATAAGCAGCGACTTGGTTTGCTGCCTTGAAGTCGGTCGTTGCCGCTGTCTCCTGCACTTGCACTGCCGTATGCACCCGGGGCTCTAATATGCACTCAGCATCTTCCTTCTTTCGTCTGCTGCACTCTCTATCGAATCGGTCAAGGACTTTAAAGGCCCTTAGACGCTACTCGAGACTACGTTCAGGTCGACTGATCCTGGATGCCAATTTATGAAGACCAATTGGCTTTGCCTCTAGTCTTAAATTCTATCCGACCTTACCTGATCTGACATTGCAGCACACCGTAGTAGACTATATACAGTATCTCCTGTGCCATGGTACGGTACTCTTTATTTCCAAGAAATCAAAGTCCTCTTACCTGAAACACAAAAAAAAAAATAATTTTAGTCGAAGTTGCGAGGAAAACTCCCGTGCCTCCCCGAGAATTCGTAAAAACGTATCTGCAGATCGTCTCGAGAGTAAAGTCTGAAGACGGGGAGGGGGGTCAGGTCAATTGTGTGAGGAAAAGTCGAGGGCGAAGGTCATCCACCGTTAAAGCGTCCCGGTGTATAGCAGCACAGAGCGTGCCTTATCTGCTTGGTCACCCGAATGATCCTCATTGCATTTTCGAAGCCTGAAACTTCTTTACAACCCATTCTCAAAGCTTCTATCATCTTAGCTTCTACTTCCTGAACGGTTGCGCGGCTGCGGCCGCCGAACACGTGTACAGCTGGAATCGGGCCCCTAAGGCCCATTCATAATTACGCAGGAAACACTAAATTCCATTAGTATTTAACAGCAAGCCGGTTGTCGCGCAGCCGTGTAATAAACTGTCCACGCGGTGCTATCGTGCGTGAAGCGCCTACGAGAAACGCAGCGTCGCCGCAGCGAAATGCCCGGGAACCGCGGCGGGTTGAGCACGACATTGATTTATCTCACACGCTTGACTAAACGTCATAAAATGCAATAAAATCTGCTACTCGCCGCTGGCGCGTAAACTCGGCCGACCAACAGGTTTCGCGAACGAGAGCGAGAGAGAGAGAAGAGGAGTTGAAGGGAAGATGAAAAAAATGAAGAAAAGGAATCAGAGCCAAAAGAGACGACAGGAAGAGGAGCAAAGAGCGGATCTCGAAAAAAAAAGGTCGATGAAGACGAGGATGATCGAGAGAAGCTGGTGCAACGGCGACAGCTACGTCGCACCAGCCGACGAGCTGCCTATGCACTTCAAACCAGCGCAGGTCCTATCTAGCACCTCTACATACAAAGTGATAGTACTAGATCCGAGCACCTTGAAGATGGCGACTTTGTCGATAGTTGGAGACGTCGGATGAAGTGGAGGATGAAGAGGGAAGAGGCTTCCCGAAGTGGCAAAAAATATTATTGGAAGCTCTGGGGATACCGGAGACCGGCTGGGATACCTCCTGCTGGAGCTGGTTATAGGAAGTGGAATTAAAGGATGAGCTTTTATGTTCGGTAAAGAGGGTGCGCCGTGACGTCACGGGATACAGACAGGAGGACAGGTCCTTCCTTCTGGCAGGTCCGACTCGCACCAGATACGTCCCGAGATAGAGATCCTGAAGGAAGACGTTCCTAAACGGCTTGTCTCTCACCGTTTATTTTCTATTTCTTTCCGTTTTCACCCTGGATACGTGTCTCGGATACTGTCGTCTCGCGAGATAAGGACGCTGGTCAGCGTCGGGACGCTCTGGCTTTCCTTCAATCTTCCCTTCTACCTCTGGTCGAAATCGACGACGTCCTCGGAAATTCACGTTAACGAATTCTTATCGTTTTTCTATCTCGGCAGGGACGAGAATCTTAACCGGTAAAAAAAAAAGGACCAAGAAAGAAAAATGTCTATGCCAAAAAAAAAACAGTTCTTGCCTGTTAGCCAAGATAAAGAAGAGATTCGAAAGCGGACGGGTAAGGATATAAAAGAGAATAAAGAAAATTTATAACTCCTTCCCCTGCCACCTCCCGCCCACCACTACTGAATTTAAGGTAGAACCAGCAGATAAGGAGAGTCAATGGTACCGCGAATATCATCTATCGATTCTCATAAATCACTGCGTCCAAGATGTACGGGATATTTCACAAGAGTGCACGATGCAAGCCCTGCTGATGCTCCGCCATTAAAATATCACCTCGAGATCATCTCCAGGCAGCTCTGAATATCAAAGTCGTGCTCGAGAACTCGAAACGCCGGGGAACATGATTTGAACTGCACGACAGAAATTCAAGGGATAAGCGTATCGTATAAGGACAAAAGGGAAAGAGAATCGTAATGGAGCGAATCGGTACTGAATGACGGAACGGCCAGGAGCTATATATGTAGCATAGTGGAAAGTGGAATTTATATCGAGTCGAGTTAAAATCCCTAAACGAACTTCCTTCGAGATAAAAATGAAATGTATAGACACGCCGTGTCTCGTGTCGCTTAGGCAAAACGTAACCGCTACTCTTGTTTGTTCGTCGTTGCGAAGATTATTGGAACCGGAGTTATTGCGAATGTTAAACGTGACAGATACGCAAAAGCGAGTACAGTGGAAAGGTCGGTAACGTGACCGAGAGCTTTTTATCCTGAGAGCGTCGCCGCTCTGTAAACTGGATCAAACGGGAGGAAAGGTGAATGTTCTAGCAGACGGAAAGGTTAAGGGTGACGCCCAAACGAAATTTCTGAAGAACTTCCAAATATTGGCTGAATCCGGAAACACACGGTATATTTACAAAAAGGAACCGAGTGCGTCGAACGATCGATGAGCGGGGTACATATGCAGGCAGTTCATTTTTATTTTCCTTTTTATCATTACAACAGCAGTCGACAGGTTCCTCTCCTTTTCGGAACACCTGTTTATGGTTCCCAGAGGCCCCCCTTTTATTCTCCCTGGACTCCCCCCCTTCTTCCATACATTCTTTTTCTGTTCTTTCGCTCCGAAGGCACTTCTGACCGATGGGCCTGCTTCCCTTCCTAGTCAATGAATTGCGCAACCATTAATTAGGTCTCGTAGCCCGGAGGCGAGGAACGGCTCCGTAAAGCCGTCACGAGGTCTTTGGGACTGTTCGCCGGCTCTGCACTCCCCTAATTATCACCCTTCAGGATCTCCCATTCCTTCTCCGAGTAATATCTTCCTCTCTATCGCTTTCATTATCTGCACCCATAACCGGTGAACCCGTCGTTGCTCTTTCCCAGCAGTCACGACTGAATCAAGCGAAAAAGGCGACTCGAATTTTTGGCGGCCTAAGAATATCTAGAATTTCGTGAACCTTGGTACAGTAGATGCTGCAGGAGGAGCAGCCGTCGCGACGCTGCCCGTCGTAACACTCGACGAATAATTAATTGCCCGCGGCGAATGTCTCTACGTTTCATTCTCTCCTATTCTCTCTCTATCTCTCCCCCCCCCCCTCTCTCTCTCTCTGTCCTTATCCGTGTCACCCTATATTTTCTCATTCTTTAGCTTTTAATTACGGACACACACACACACCTCTGTCTCTCGGTCTTCCTGCCCTGACTTTGTCAGTCTGGTAAACGATTGGTCTGTCAACGCTTCCACCATTTACGAGGTCTCGTGCTACCCGTCGTTACGCTGTCAAGACACATCCGGTCGGCCATCTTATTGTTAGTGACACGTACAAAACGACCAGAGACTCGAGCTAAGAAAATTGCGCAGTTTTTATTCTGGGTTAACGTGGGATTTTCCGTTGACTTTATTGCACCTACAGCTATCTGACTTCTGACCTCGGATCGGCGAGCAAGGCTGAATCGTTTTTCGAAATGGTCTCTGGTGGGAAGCGCATGATATATATATATATATATATATTCAATGGCCAAGAGAGACCGAGAGGCTTGGTCAGACTGAGCTTGCTCCTAGTCACGTAGACGACGTTGTACCGGGTTATCTGGGTACCGGCTGGGATGAGGCGTCGCGACGTCACAGCGTGCTGCCTCGGCACGTCTCCGAATTCTTCCAATTCTAGTTTCGAAATTAGATGCCAGATGCGATAGGTAAGCCAAGACCGTTATCAGGGTAGAGACGCACGAATAATGAAAAAGAAGAAACTGTAATCCTAAATGAATTTTTGCAAGAAGGTCTTTTACCCTCTTTAAGGTCCTTCTCTCTGTCGATCCTTTTAGCGGGTCGGCGAATAAGGCAGGAGGCGGCTACGCAGTCTGAAAATGTATTATCATACATCTTCCATTGGCGAGTCCTAAAGTTTCTCAAGGCTCGGTGGGAATGTGGAAATGTCGCCGAGTCGTGTCGCTGACAAGATGTGTCCGCGCCCTCGCGCGCCCTTAGCGTCAAGGGTGGGGAGCTCGGTGGGAAAAAAAAAATAAGAGGCGAGAAAACGGCACGGTTAAGGGCAGAAACAGCTGCCGAGCATTTTGCGAATTTTGCCCCGGGGTATTAAGCGAGTCTGGCAGTGTCGGTCCGGTGAGAGCTATGATGGTCGTGGCGACGGTGGTGGCTGCCGGGTGTATACGTAGCATCATTCTGAAGGGTCATGGGGGTCGCACGGTACACCCTAGCGCTTCTGCGCTTATCCAACAGCCACGGTATAATGCCATAGTATAGGTATAGAGGGCACCATTCTCATTTTCAATTTCGATCCAATTCTCTCTCTCGTCTCCTCTCTCAAGAATTACGAGCATCAAGATATCTCAGCTAGATTCATTGAAGCAACCGCGAGACACGGAGTCTCAGCCCTCGCGTATTATTCACGACCCTCAAGATATAGGGGCTGCAGGGAGGCAGCGGAGCGAGGAGTGTTAAAACGCCAAGGACTCGAAAGACTCTTCCTCATTACGTTTGCAACTGGTGCTGCAGCGCATCCTCGAGGGCCCCTGGATGCTGGAAGACGCAGTCCTGTGTGACGGGTGGGTGATGGCTGGCTAGACGACGAGGAGGATAAGGACGGAGGTTCTGAACCTTGTCCCGAGGCACGCTCCAGCAGCCAACCCTCGGGGTCTCAATCAACCCCCGGCAAGATCTTCTCCCTTCGCGATCGACGATTCCTCCTTCGCCCAGGAGATACTTAGGAGTCTGGCATGTTATTTCGCAGCAGGGACCTCTTTCTTCCTTACCCGAAGAAGCTCAGGGAATCCTGGACCGTCTGCATTGCGGATTAAAAAGGAGGAATTCCGGGAGAGGCACCCCCCGGGGAATGAAGGCTTTACCTTTAGTGAGGGTGCGTTCGAGCGAGAATTCGACTACCTATCGGGCTGCTTCTACTCGCTCTACTCGCCGTTAAATCGGCTCTTACACAGCCCACGAGTTCAGGGACGCACCAATACAACCCGGCTCTTGCGTCTCCCACCTCTGCCCGGATAAATAGGAATATACGTTCGTCCTGTCCTGTACATTCCTACTACCTACCTACTTGGCATTACTTTCCCGGCTCGTTGCGTCACGACGAATGTCCTCCCCCACCCTCCCCCCCTCCCACTCCGCCGCCTTATATTCTCATTCGACATCCGAACGACCGGAATTTTCCTTTTATTCACCGAAATGAAACGTATCGCGTGGAAAACGCGATTGCACGTCAATGAAAAGCATCGAGCCAGACACATCCTGGCTGGCGTCACTGGAAACGTCACGAAACGCAGCTATGGCTAATCGCGTGCTAATCGTTTCCTCGAAATTGCCCGAGTGCACCAGGGACCTCTGCTTCCCTCCTATGAGTAACCTACAGCCACGTGTTAACTTCACACGGATAACCATCATGCCATTGATAAATGGACCCACTAAATCTTACATCCTGATTATGGTGATCGCGAACGATAATTAAGTGAGACAGCACTTGCAATAAGCAATGAAAAGTACATAATAAAGAACAAATAAGAATTTCGATAAGCAACGATAAAGGCAACCCTTAGCAACCAAGATTCAAAGTCAAAAACATTGTTAACCCGTTTTACCCAATAGGACTCTGACTTTGAAATTCGACGAAAGAAGGAGACAGCCATCGCGCAGATAGACGTACATTATAGATAAAAAAAGAAGAGAGATGGCACTACTATACATTTTCCTCCTGATGGTCCTTTTCCCGCAAAGACCTTCGAGAGACAAGGATGAGACCATAAGGTGGATGCGACAGTTTGCATGTCTTTTACCACCAAGAAGGGATCAGAATAGCTGCAGGGTGTGTTAGCTACACCCTGTACCACCCTTAGTCCAATCCACGGCCACTAACCGCGAGCAGCAGCAGGAGTTCCCTCAACGAAACCACCGACGACTGTAGAAACTCACCCCTATCTAGACATTCCGATAAATTGGAAGTCTTCGTACGTACGCGGCGCAGGAGTGCAGGCATTCTTTGAATTTCCCTCTTCCGTCTCGCTCAGCGTCTGCGCGACGCGCATAGGTCGGCACGTGTCCTCGTGTTTACTTGACTACTCGTTTGCAGACTCTACTTGTCGTCGCTTCTATTCACGTATTGCACGTATAATTGCATCACTTTCCAAAAGATCCAGCACATGGTCAACGCAGATGCTGGATCCTTTAGAGATACCCCCCACCCTAAGAACATTGACCAAGGCTGATACCGACGATTCTACAGGGACATCCGGTTCTGATTACGCAGTAGGAGCCTCCCTTACAATAAATGTATCCCTGAGATTTTCCTGGTAGGGATATATAGGGGTGCTCGACACTACTTCCGAATACCACAGAGAATATAGATATTCCCAGTATGATCCTGAGATCGGGAAAAATTCTGCAAATCCACTCGCCTTCCGATACCGTAAGAGTTTGCATACGAAATGGTATCGTTCAGTTCTCGATCTGCGAGACGTACGTGGGTTACATTGTGCCAAGAATATAGATATACGATGCGTACGGTTACTTTGGAAAAGTGCACGAGTATATACAATATATATATATTTATATTCACATATGAATGATCCCCATATGCGATGGTGTGTCCCATCGTACAAGAAAAAGTCATATCGGATTTTCAGCGAGGCAGGAGCAGCCTCCGGAGCGTGCATGTACCAGCGTCTGGGAATCCTGGGTAACAAGGGATTCCACTCTGACGATGAGGACGGGAGAAAGGAAGAGAAAGAGGACAGGGGTGAGAGGAGAGGAATCGAAGAGATAAAAACAAGTACAGTGCAAGTGTCAGACGGTATATAGGATGCTGTACAGATCGGAGGATAAAAGTATATACGTTATAGGTAAACACGTACAGGGAGAGTCGATTCGGAGTAGAATTTAAAATGAAAATTAAAAAGGAAAAAATCTCGGAATCTGATCTTGGTACTTGCCACGGGATCTCTAATAGAATGAGAATAGAACTAACGTTTGGGACTGTTGATTCTATCGAGTAGAGGACGTAATGGATATACATGTATACTATGGTACAGCAGAGAAAAGACATTGTGCACGTTCTGATTGGAGAATCGAACGAGGAGACTTCGATTAATGCTGCTCTGTAGGAACAAGTGGAAGAGTAATAACTTACGATTCACGACCCCCATATCCTACGCATCTGACCTATGGTCCATCGCGCCTTGAACTCATCCAAACGAAGGTCAATGGAATCGAGAGTGTACTCGACAGAGACACAATGTATATTACAGCATAGGAATAGCAGGGGGATCAAACATAGAACGGCTGTAACGAAGAGGAGAATATAGGGTGAGCATGAAATACGAAGGTGAGAGGATAGTCGTTCTTCGTTAGGAAATTGCCAATTAGCAATGCTAGATCCCGATGCAATAAAGGGATGCAGTGCGCCGTCTTATTAGCGAGTTGCCCCTCGAGTCGCAGCTGTACCGCTAAGCGAATAATACAATTGTGACCGAAGGCGCGATAAGAGCACGCGACACGCCAGCAAATTGGCCACGGTGGTCCAGGGAGGGTGAAACGTGGCAAAAAAAAATGTAAAAAAAAAGTTAGAGTAAGAGAAAGATAATATATCCTCTGAAAAGGCTGTGCTGCACGCTGTGTATATCCCCACCGGATAGGAGAGGATCAAGCCAGAAGGAAAGATCGTATCCCGACTAAATTTATGAAAGGGACCCTTTTCCGTCCTCGTAAACGATCGCGAGTCCCGATAAGGGTTCATTAAAATTTAATAATTCCCTCGAGTTAAATGCCGAAACCCATTCCCAGTTCCTGGCCGACCGTTCCCCGTTTTTATTATCGGTCATCTCGTGCACTCCTGACATCTCCGAGCCACCCCCGCTCCATCCCCGTGGCACCCGACCAAACGCCACTTCGAGCCAACAAGGAGCTACGGTTTTGCACAAGTTCTTGTGTTACGTCCATCTAGGATATCGGGTTTCGCGTGTCTTGATACGTGTCTATGGCCAAGTTGCGGCCAGCACGACACGCCATCTCCTCCTCCTATCGGCGCTCCGGCTGCTGCTGTAATTCTGGGTCGATCGAGTGCCGCGAGCATTTTGGTTCTATCGGTCTATCGAGTTATCGGGTTATCGAGCTGTCTCGAATATCCACCTATATAGTTTCTGATAACTTTTATTATATTTTGTCAAACCAATTGGCGATGACAAAACAAGCTTTACGATTTCTTATCTACCTCCAGGATACCTCCGGCCCTGGGATTTGAAAATATTAATTAATGCATTCAATCCAATTTATACGTATACTCTGTGCTCAGGTGTTTCCACCGAGCTACGTGCCGGATGATGCGCGTCACGCCGTATTTTAGCGTGTGCTGTTCTTTGCCAAACAAACTCAGCAGCAATGTGTATGGCGTTGTTAATTTACTCAAGAAACGAGCGCAGCGTGCGTGCGTTATCGTGAATACTCTTTAAGCCCTGGAATTAACGAGCTTAATTATATTGTAACTGATACCGGTGGTCATGGATCTCGAAATATTTTATTTCTTCAAACTCTAAACAACAGAGAACGATCTCTTACCTTGTTATTTCGAGGTAGGACGATAAGAGAAGATACGGGACAAGGGACGATCGACTAGAATGAACTTTTCGAGTTTTAACAAAACAGGGGATCTGCTTTCAATCGCGTCTCCACGTATCCACGTCCTAAACCGTTTCCCATTGAGCCACCCTACCAACCTCAATCTTCAACCTCGGAGCGATCTCAACTTTTCAGCAAAACTTTACTATTAATCGAATAGTTGTTCGATTCCTCGTAACTCCCGCGATACTTTCGATGCTTTCGACAGCAGCATCCTTAACTTTTACCCCTAACCGAGAGGAAAACTGTTCTCTGTCAAGAAACTTGTAACTTTTATTCAGCTCCCATACGCTGATATACATACTTCGCGATGCTTTTTAACTGTAACCTGTAGCCGCTCGAGTTTCGGCAAATTCTAACGCGAAGGAAGCACTTGCCCGTCAGGATGGCATCCCCGTAGGCCGACTGGCTGAATGGCTGAATGGCTGACTGCCTTTCTACCCTTCCTCACGAATGGGAGGATTATGAGCCTGGAAATAGCGTGTTAAGCCTCCCTTCGCTTTCTACAGGCTTAACCTGGCACTCGACCGTGCGGCATTCTCAGGGACTCGTGATTTCTCGCAGCGAACGCAGGCCGACCCTTACGGGGGGTCACGATATCGCACGGTCGACATCGTCAATTTCATCTTATCAGGAGGGACGCGATAAGAGTATCGGATTGACGCACTCATTGAATTCGACTGTACAAATCATTCCAATCGTTCAAACAAGCTTTTCTCCTCCTTTTGTATCAGAAAATTGGGTGCAAGAAAAAAAGAAAAAAAAAAAAAAAAAGAATGACCCTACCGATCATCGATAAGTATTTTCGTTCGAAAAGAAAAATCTTTCCGAGCGTTACGAGTCTACAAACTCTGGAACCCAGTGGTCCAGCCGAGAATGTAGAACTGCTCCACGGAGCTCCACGGACGAGTACACATTACACGGTGCAAACGTAACAGACGAACGTGACGTAAGAGTAACTCCAAGGCAGTTGTTCTCAAAAAAAAGTCAATCTACGAGACACGTGGACCAGGTGCCGATAACCTGTTGCGAATCGTCAGGTTTGCCATTACGGCAAGGATTAAAAGGACACGAAGGTGGGAAGGCGGCGAGGATGCTGAGGAGTCATCATCCCGCCAACCTATTACTCGACTCCAGCGCAGCCGCGGAGAAACGAGCAAGCCAAAGGAATCCGCGCTGACATTTTCAGATCGTTAGCGGTCGTTATCCGATGACTCGACTGCGAATGATTTCTTGATAGTGTACATATATACGTATTCAATCATTGAATAGCCACGTATACAGTATATTACCTAAAGGCCACTGTCCTATTATCCTATCGCAATAAACAGTGTCACGCAGAGCAGCCAAAGCTAAATGCCGGAAGGCTTGTTAAAATCAAGTTCCCTTCTACCCAGTGATTGGCAATCATTTTCGCCAAGCCATCGTGTGTCATGGTCCCGTGGCTCCGAGACTTTGGGCCTGGTCCCAAACGAGAGCCACACCGGGGACCCAGAATGAACTAGCGTCTCGTTGCTAACGACTATAATGACTGGCTGACCGTGTCAGTATGTTATTAGGACAGCTCCTGCCACTGACGTCGAGGCAATAATCGGCCGAGTTCAGTCGACTGGTTATCATTAGTGACTCCTTCACTCCATGACTCCCCTCAGGTTCCTCCATTCAATTCACTCTAGCGATCATCCTTCGGGACTATGGGCACGATCCCTCCCTGAAATAATCATGTACAGGCTGTGGGGCTTCCAGGTACGCAAATGTCGGAGGTATTAATATCGGACGACCCAAAGTACCTCCGAGCCAAATCTGACTGTTGGGTCTCTATAATTTGAATGAATGGAAAGACGCCTGGGCTGCTGTTCGACGATTTAGCTATGGCGCTACCTAAATTCCCCAGGGTAATTAAGACGTCAGGTCAAACGGAACTAAATTACCAGGGAGTTAATTAACATTCACGATCATTTTGGTACTTAGCACGTCGCTAATCACCAGAGATTCCAACCGAATGCTGGAAGAAGCTTTTCTCTCGAACGCGTGACGTAACAATCTCATCGATACTCAAATACATAAAGGCGAATTTACCTGTTCTCGATTTTTTCTATACCTCAGGTTCTCTCAATTAGCTATGGTCAAACTTCAACTTTTCCCACCAACTACCGAAATTATCGTAATTCTCGGTCTCGTGTAAACGAGCGACGCTAAGTGATACACGACGTCGCTATTCATGAGGCTAAGACCCAATCGCCCACCGACGCCCCTCGACGTCCACTACACAATACACGGCTTCTTACTTTCTCGTAATTATGCTATCACATCACCCGGCGTAGCAGCGATTTCTTCGACCGTACTAATAACAGGTTACAACGCTGCGCATTAATATAAACAGGAAATCAGTCGCTGTGGACGCTCGATAATTTCACCGCTGTCTCGACGGCGTCGTTTTAGTTGCCGGGCGTCCATTCCAATCTGATATTAAATTCCATCCCTTCCATGGCGCCCCCCTTCTCATCCTCATATCCAGTCAGTCCAGTTGCCACTCGGAAATACGAAATTGCAATTGTAGAGGGATCGGCCTGTGCCTCTCCCAGGAATTTCCACGGCAGCTTCCGGTTAATCGGACGCTTCCTGTCCGGAGTAGAATTAGCCAAAACATCAGCTGTTACTCGTGGCCAGAGTCTGCGGATCCTTTGGGGTTTAGGTTCGGGCTCAGCTGTTGGGCTCCTTTGTCCCGGAGCTGGCACGTGTCCCATTGTCCCGACTGACGAACGAACAGACAGAGAGACAGTCGGGCAGACAGCTGCCCTTAAGAAAAACAAAATAACCAACTCCGATTCCCTGTATATACCAAAGTATAACTACAAGTATCCCTATTGCCCATATATATACTTATACCTATAGCAGTCAATGCCCAACCCCGCCGACGGAGAGTCTAACTGTCGAGGACGAGGGTGTATTCCTAGTGCCGTTTCTTTTGAATAAGTACAGGACGACGCTCACTGGTATCTACCCTTAAGCGGCAGCCCTGCCATTACGTGTACCTCTGTTATTTTACATGGGACAATCAACCCCGCCCAGTATTTTTAGAAACAACACCTATCATTATATCCATTGCCGTGCCAAAACTTCACCGGTGTCCAGGTCACGTGCAGGAAACGCGTTCCGTTCGGTTTTCAAGGCTGGTAAGTACACGTATCGGATTACTTAAAATTTTGTCAGCTTCGAGGATCAGGTGGTGCAATTTCGGAAATGGCTCCGACTCGCCTCCCTCTTTCGCCCTCAAGGCCAGGTATACGAGATACGTTACTTCGGAGGGTCGGACTACCATATGTGGCTACGTCACGAAAAGTCGATCTGCTCCTCAGCTTTCCGCGAGATTACAGCTCGGAGGATTCCATTCGCTAAGCGTTATTAAAGAGCCGCGTCCTAATTCGTGAGCCAAATTGAAAGGATCCTTTTGGGGGAAAGTGACGGGGGGAGACCTCGGCCGGATCTGACGTCTCAATTGAGCCGTCCTTCTCACGCAAGACACTAATTGCGGATTGTGACGTTCGACCGTAAAATCACTATTAGTTAGTTGAATTTTCAAGGAACATTACGTGGACTGTCCCTTGGACGTAAATGGGTTTTCACGCACGGTAGAATTACGTATTGTCCGGCTCGAGACTAGACGCCGAGCGTATTACGTCTTACGTACGTAATGTTTACGTATACGTTACGTATGCTCGAGCAATTACAACACGTCTATGTCAAAAGTCCAAAACAGTTTGAAGTATCGTTTAATGAATAATTAGGTATGAAAAGTGGCGGAAGAGGTCGAAAGGATCCTGTAGCAAAGAGACATTGTCGAGTGACCTGGGCGGCCATCGTTGCGAACCCAGTCGGACGGACGTCGCACGCTCTTCAAACGTAAATCGAAGGCCCAAACCCTCGAGCCCTTTGAACCTGTCGATGTTATCGAGGGGCTCGTCGCTCTGGCAGAGGCGTTATTTTCGAAGAGCGTGGAAAATCGCGTCACATTCATACGCAATCGAGCAGCAATCGAGCCCTAAGGCTTTCGTTTTTTTTT
This sequence comes from Cephus cinctus, assembly GCF_000341935.2. Classification (NCBI taxonomy): domain Eukaryota; kingdom Metazoa; phylum Arthropoda; class Insecta; order Hymenoptera; family Cephidae; genus Cephus; species Cephus cinctus. Next base: position 251,763 of record NW_014333166.1, on the reverse strand, counting down.
TTTTTTTTTTTTTTTTTTTTTTTTTTTTTTTTTTTTTTTTTTTTTTTTTTTTTTTTTTTTTTTTTTTTTTTTTTTTTTTTTTTTTTTTTTTTTTTTTTTTTTGAGACCCGATGCGACCCCCGGAGGGACGGGCAGAGAGAGAGAGAGAGAAAAGTCCCCCAAAATCCACCCCTGTCATCGAATCAAATCCATCAAAGCACATTAACAGCTGTCGAAGACTGTTTACGATGACAGCTTCCGACCGACTGTACCAAGAATCGGCCCGCACGCACGTGCGCACTCTGACGCGCGACAGAAGTACCGCAAACACAGGGACAAATATTAAATCGAAAAAGAGCCTGAGTTTAAGGCGGACTACCTGGTTGCGTAATATCAAAAATATTGGCACGCGTCCCAAGAAAATAACGTCGTCGACCTAAAATAATAGTCGTGAAACGTGGGCAGGAGGGGGTAGAGACAAGTAGAGGAAAAATCAACAAAGCATCGAGAGCTTATGCAACCGCAGCGTAACGAACGATGGACGTAATAGACGGATAAGAAGCAGAAATTCAAATCGTCATGTTTTACCGAAATACCCCTTCACCCCCCCCCCCCCCC
>NW_014333166.1:248532-250823 GCF_000341935.2 Cephus cinctus | reverse complement strand
CCCCGGAATCGGGCTCGGCGTCCATCAGGAAGCATCGACGCTCAGCCTCCAATCCGACGCGTCAAGAATTGGAAGGAGGAATAAAGAAAAAACGAAACGAAAATAAAAAGTCAAACACGAAGAATAAAGTTTCAAGGCGAAGCGCATCTTGTGCGCTGCACGTGCAGCGGCGCATTCCGAGTGCATAGCGACTCTCTTTATTGGCCGAATAGCAAAGTTTTACGAGAGGAGCTGCCGCACCGAAGGATAACGATTAATTGTGCACTCGGCAGGGTCGGTAGTCGAAACCAACGGGGCTAAATGCACGGCCTAATTTTATTACCCAGCCGTCACCGACGTTCTTAGCTCTGTAACAAGCAAAGACATACAAGAGAGAAAAACGACAGAAAATCAGCACGAAGAGATACCGGCCGTTCGGGAAATTACGTACGTCGAATAAATAGACGATCGTCAATTACTTTTTCTATTTCTCCGTAAAGCAGAACCGAAACACCTGGACCCAACCTAACATGGCGGCGTTATAGCACCATAAGAAAAAAAAAAAACATTCCTGTTACTCGATGCCGACACATTCGCCATCGCGGAATCGATTACGAGTCTCCTGGAAAGGTCTCCTCCTCTCCCCCCCACGCGTGTTCTTCCCTCTTTTCCGCAAACAGAAACGTTCGCCAATCTTGTCCCGATATACCACGGGCACGCGTCCCCCCCTTCCCCTGCCGCCAAATCCGACACCGCACACACGTCGCACACGTCGCACATATCGTCGACGCTGACGCCGACGCCGACGCCGAAGTAGCCAATTACGCAACCTCGTAAAACCGGCTAAGATTCAAGGAGCGACTCTCTCGTCCGCGGTTAGATGCGACTTACGCAATACCGCGTGCATTTATCCCGGCAGAAGTTTACTGCGCTGCTCGGGAACGTGGAAATTCGCACGCGCCGGTGCAACCTCGCACGCACGTCCAGATACTCCATTTCGCCATTTCGCCACAGAGCAGAAGAGCCAATGAGTTCCCTCGCGTGTCTCTCGAACGAACCATGTATACAGTGCATATGCACATACGTAAGAGACTGCGAGGAGAAAATAATCTAGACGCCGTACGCGTAACATGCCTACGAGAATGAACTAGAGAGCTCGGTATGCATATAGTTACGCGTCTATGCGCGGAGATAAGATAGTCCGTTTATAGCGTAAACACGTACACACACCCATTGACAGATTGACAGGCGCGGGGACGTCGGCGAGTATTATCAGACTGCATATGCTGACGCGTGTGACGTAGTACAGCCCGTGTTCATGTGTGCACAGAGAGGCCTCGTGGGTGCGCGTGTCCACATGTGCTGGGGCGTCGGTGCTCGGAGGATCGCATGCTCGATGACTAACCTGGTGCAAGAATAGAGCTAGTAATAGTGCTGCCAGGCGATATTACTGACCTAGCACAACGTTATAGAACGCGCGAGAGTCGACCCTGACGCTTACACGACGCGCCTCGCGGTCGTTGACTGATTATTATGTATTCAATGGCGGCTACGAGTGCACGCTGCACCGAGTACAGTGTCGAGCCGAGTGCTTAGGCACAGCCGTGGAATTGCTTTGCCACGGTCAATTTTCTTTTTTCTTTCTTCTTTTTTGTTTTACTTCCACTTCAACCAACCCTCCCCAAATACCTTGTTTCACCTTGGGACTAAAACTCCCCCTCTTTTTTCGACAGGTGCTACCCCACCCGTGAAATTGTTTTATGCCCGAGGAAAAATATTGCGCATTAGTTCACGGGTCGCGACGTACCTGTCCGCCTACGAATTTACTTTTAGGATGAGTATGTAAACCTTATTGCAATACGTCGTTACGTGCATATAGGTTGTAACGTAATTCTTTTCCTTGACTCGACACCGATAGCAAAACATACGAGAACGAACTATCTTCGAGAACCAGCCTACGTTACCTTCGGCCGTCCACCCGTCGTTCGTGCATCCGCAAGCCAGGCGGGCGCCAGCCAATTCTTTTTTCACCGGGAACTGACGAGCCGGTATAAACTGGGAGTTGGGGTGGAACAGGCCCAACTCCACCAAGAACGAGAGCTCTGACGGAACCTATCGGACGAGGCGATAGCTTAACGGATCCTGTCGATTTTTGGGAACGCGTAAAATCGAGAAACGCAACCGTAGGTGCTGATCTTTGGGGTCGTGTAAAATCAGCAAACGCAACTGGATACACGAACGGGAGCGGACGGTTACGGAAATGCACGGCCGCTCAGGCTGCTAGGTTTGAGGTAGAGAGGGTCGGAGTAAGA
>NW_014333166.1:242498-248372 GCF_000341935.2 Cephus cinctus | reverse complement strand
AACTCGGGCAGGAGGTTCCTCTCCTGCCCTTAACCGTATCAAAACTCCCTCCGCCCGCTCTACAGCCCTTTGCCCTTCTCCAGCGGGGCGCCGGTATCTCACCCGGGCTTCTGCCGGTCCGTGGAGACGTCTCCGTCGGGTACTCTCCTCTGCCGGGCAACTCGGTACGTCGAGACTATCTCCTCACGGCAGATTCGAGCACCTCGACCTCAACTAAACAATAACGAAATCTTACAAGAGCCTTGACATAACTATACGAATCATCCCGAGAGCGTAACTCCTGAGCAGGGTGGCGACCCGAAGGGAACCAGAAATCGAGAACGTTAGCTGCATCGGTAACCGGAGCCGCCTTGGGACCGTGATTCGAAAAATCACGTCACAAGGCATAGGAGAAGAGCGTAGAATTATTCCATGGGCTCCCCCCTCTTATAGAGAGGTGCGTGTCGATAAGATTATGGCGGAATGATAATATGTGAAACGATGTCAAATGGTAAATGGTAAAAGTGATGGGGGACGCTGTGCTAGCTACGGCTGCAGCAACGAGTCAACTGTAGAATTCAGGAGAGGCAGCAGCGGCCCATGGAGACTGACTATTCGCTGCCGTTTTTATCGTGATTCCAGTTTATGAGCCGAAGCGGCCACGTTCGCTCGTTCCGCTCATTCTCGACGGAGCGAGATATCGCGCTAGATAGCAGCTGGAAATGGGAAATGGCGCTTGGTTATGTTTCACTCGGAGCCGCCTTTACTGGCAAAAGCCACTTTGAAGATCGGCCACGGTAAGAGGCCGTTTCATATTCCATGAAAACCCAGAGCGGACCACTTGTCGCTAATGTCGCGCCAGAGGCGTTGCGTGCGGGACCTAATCCTGACAAGCGTATAATTCTTATCTCATCTCAAGGCGCATTCCCATCGAAGCGTGTTATCGACGATTTCTTAAAGCAGAGGAGTCCGTGCCAGCGTCGCCGCTCCCAGGGAGAGAGACAAGAATCTTAAGACTGATGTCGTCGACACGCGATATCGCCGAGGCAAGAGCACTGACCAGGCCAACGGAAGTAATAGCGCGATAACAAGTTTGCGAACGCAGCGTTACGGCTAACATGGCCGATATAGAAAAGACATTGGGCTGTCGCTGTGCGCGGTCATAGAAACCAAGTAGAAAATTTCAAGTGCGCACGAGAGTGACGTGGAGCTGATCGCTACGGGCGACATTGATATCCGCAATAATGTGCACACACGGTGTGCAGTAAGTCGCGATTAGATTAGCAGAATATCTATAGATGGCGCAAGATTGTCGCGCGAATATTTGCTCGTTCGGGGATTCGTGCAGTTATTGCGCAAAAATGCACGCGTGCCGAATTCTAATTCGATCCTCTTGGCTACCGAAGGTCCTCGACACTGGGAAGCGATTCGCTCAATTTATTCGCACCACGGTCGCGTGGATACACAGCCAGAGCCTTCATAATGTGAACGAAGCTTAATGTCACTGGCCCTGAGTTATTTTGGTGGTGTAACGGTGACGTACGTAGCTCCCTCGGCTGCGCATGCGCACAGTCGAACCACCGTGGCGCTCCGCTCCGCCTCTCCTCTCTTTCTCTCTCTCACTCTCTCTCTCGCTCTTCTCTCTCTCTCTCTCTCTCTCTCTCTCTCTCCCTCTCTCTCTCTCCCCCCCCCCCTCTATATCTCCATATAATATACAGTACACATACAACTCTCGCGACTCTATAATCTCCCGTGTCCCGTCACTCTCACTCTCATTAGGCTACCCTGCTGGACGCAGATCCTACCGAAGAAGCTGCAAACACTTTTCAATCTTCTTATCGCGACTTTTGAAATTTCATATCAAAACGAAATTACTTTTGATGGTCAATTTATTTTAGATTTTTATAAATTACTCGAACGATTCCACAAAACGTCGACACGTTGTGAACGACGCTGTACGTATTCGAAAAGCACCGATATTATTTTTTGTCTACTATGTAAATGCGCCAGCGACGATCGGTATGACGATGGTAAGGCAGGAACCTGAATTGCCAGAGGGGAGAGTAACGTCGGTAGGGCGAAAGGGGGGTAGGTAGGGGAGGGTAGGTCCACTAGAATTCCATAGTGAGAGGATGAGAGGGTGAGAGTCCGAGATCCCCCGTATCTCGGAATTCGTGCAACTTTTAAATCCCACCCGGTGTATAGATCAAACGAGAGGGAGCCATAAAGTGGCTTCGGCCTAATGCGCCCTTGCCCGGCCTACGAACGGACACACTGGGGTCCAAATAAATTCAAGCTAAGTACATTAAAGTTTTAATGGTCTCGCGATATTTATGCGACTACGGCGCCTTTATTTCGTGGAATTTATCGCGAAGGCGTGTCGCGAGCCTCGATGAGCACGAGCCTTGACTGGTCCGTGTCTTCGTCCAGGAAGTCGCGTCTCTATTGTTCGAGAGAAAAATGAGCAAAATCCTTCGAGTGGCCCGTGGGAAGATTTTTGAATGTGCGAATAGTCGGTCAATATTCGGCGGCAGCACGAAAGATCCAAAGTCCAAAGTCGAAGGACGAAAATACGTTTAGTCGACAGTCGCCAGTAGGTAATTGAACGGGAGGCCAAAGGTCAGACATTGTCCAGGCAATATGGTCGTAGGTCGTAACGAGCGGTTGACCAGAAGCATGAGAAGAAAAGGAAGAGGAGGGGGAGGAGGATGGGTAGAGGGGGAGGGAGTCAAGAAGGACGGCCGAGGATATTACGGCGTTAAGCCCGTTACGATATTACCTCGTTCATATAAAATAGCAGAGAGCCTGGAGCGACACGGGTTCATATTAAAATACCGTATCCCTTTCGGTGATCCTTTTTCCAAGGATCGACGGATCAGATTCTTCTGCGAGCAAAGGAACTTCGATGGAAATAAAATACTTGCAAACTTCCTACCGACACTCTTTTCTCCTGCCTCGTTCCGCAGTTCCTCTATAAGCAGCTGCAGCCTCTTTTTTCGTCCCAGGCTCCACCAAGAAGTTTCCAGGACGTTCATTAGCGTCGCCGAGCCACGTCGCTTAATCGTCCCTAATTGGATTTGTAATCCTGTCTCGCGCTGGAAAACTGCTGTTGCGGTGTGTACTGCCATCGCTAGTAAATTGTCTCGTATTATGCTCCTTCCCTCTCGCTCTCCGCTTTCCTACCCAACTCCGTCTCACTCTCTTGGCTCTGCCTTAATCTGGTATTAGGCCACATAAATGCACAGGATTTCGCGCGAGCGTCTCTTTGGTGACGCTTGCCAAAAAAAAACCACCTGAGACCTCAAGGATACTTCACACCACGGGCATCCTGAGAAATTTCGAAGAAAAAAAAAAGTAAGTAAACGCATCATCAAAGAATTCCTTGGCAATGAATACACGCGTGACTCAGCTATGCTTAACTGACCTGCGACAACGTTTCGCCGAGTGATGCATGAGCTTCTAAAATACACCAGAAGCACCAACGCGCACGGTTGCACCTACCATGGAAATTTACACTCGCTATCATATAGCCAAAAAGCCACTATAAATCCCAACTAGGAACACTTCGCAGGACGTTAATACACGTGGCGTTCATACGACTCCCAGAGACATTTCCTCCTGGCTGTGGCACAGTCGCGGAACGAGAATCTTCGAGCGGATGGCCAGTGTCCCGTTATCTCCATCTTCGTCATGCGTTCGCATAAAAGTGAGAAAATGCCACGATTACGGGAAGTGGGTCCCGAGAGAGAGAGAAGCGCCACCTGGATGGTTCACGACGCGGCCGGGACCTCTTCAGAATTAACTACCAGGATCGCTTTTCAAGTTGGGGTCCAGCGTCCAGAGTCCAGTTTTTCATTTCGTTCATCCCGCATCTGCTTTATTAACTCGCGAGCTATTTTTTGTGTGTTTCACGCAATCCGGTACCTTGGTACATTTGTACGGCAAATCCCCCGGATTGAGGGGAGGGGGGGGGTCGAACCGATCAGTACTCGATAACAGCCTTTTACTCTAGGATATCGTTAACGTCCACCCTACTACTCCGAAATTTGTCCCTACGAAATTTTGGCCATGCATTCTCAAAGTACAACCGCGATATAGGATGTTCAACCGACTATACCTGTATAGCTATGCGTCTTCCGACAACTCGGGCACAGATCCGCTGCGTACAAAGTAATTTCTACCAGGTAATTGCCAAGTCCGAATCCCTGCTGGTTATCCGCGTGACGTTAACGAGATACGATTAGACCAAAAAACGAGAAATTCAGTAGGAATTTCTTCATCAGCTGCCGATAACCCATATCCGGGATTAGCTCGTGCAATTACTTAACGGCTGCTGTAAGACGCTCGGCGTCCCCTTTGCATATAAAGTATCCTTAGGGGCTCTCTCGTCCCTCCGTCCTCTCCTTCGTACTACGTGTTACAGCATCCCCCCCCATCAACTTATTACGAGAGAAGATTTCGTTACAATTTAAAGCGTCGTCCTGCTTCATTTACAGTGATAGGCGGAGGGGGAGTGAAGAGAATGAGAAAATCTTCTACAGGTAGACCGATCGTGATCAAGATATCGAGATACGCACCGATCGAACGATCGTGCGATGAGATCGGTCCAGGTAAAAAGAGAAAACGATCACGATAATCCAGGGGTTCGCACGACTGAAATCAGCGACGAGATCGATCTTCGAGCAGGAGACGTATCCGCATACGATTACGATCGGCCGGTTCGTGAGGTTGGATCGAACGAATTAGAATAATTACAGGCCTGGCCCACCTATGGACCTACGAGACGATGCTGGGCTACGCAGTGTCCGGTGACGTGATTAAAACTTGGTAATTCCAAGCACCGAGGACACGGAGAAACTGCTGCCCGACTCGATCTCTCGACTCTCGTTTAATGTTCATCCGTTCATGGTACTCGCGCCATGGGGGTTCCTTCGAAATTGTATTACACGTACAAGCCCCCTTAAAGCTCCAGGATTAGATCTTCACACCGTAGGCCAAGTCGTAAAACCGAAGCTGCTGTATTCTGTGTTTGTTCTCTCTGGTGGAGACCTCGTCCCCGCCGCCCCGCCACCCCCCGTCCGTAGCATCTACATTACTTTACATAAAGCGTCCTTAGGCTCGTATACACATGTAGACAACGTAGAGGCGGCCCTGCGACGCTTATAGAATTATAGAGAGACAATAACAGAGAGTCTAGGCCGGATACGGGCTGGTCCGATAATGGATATTTATGCGATTCGGATCATCCGGAACACGAGGACAGGAATGCTGGGAGTCGATCGATCGAATCGAGCGTCAGTGGATTTTCGATAATTTATTGGAATCGATGATCGAATAATTATTAAATTTTCAAGATATCTCCCGGGGATCAATTTAAATCCGTCCTGGCTGCTGATGCTGGATATTTTTTTCATTGGAGAAATAAAGAAAAGAAAGAAAGAAGGGGGAAAGGGGGAAGGAGGAAGGGTCGCATTTGCTTCGGCAGATATACGGCATATTGCTCAGCACGAAGAAAGTATTTTAATATGACGAAATCCTCTTACTCGACTCTATAAAAAGTTTAATATACTCGCGATATCTCTTCCTCTCTCATTCTACCCAGTACGGCCACGGCACTTCCTCCAAACTCTAGGAGACACTGCTTAAACCTTAAAAACTTTTCAAGGATGGCAATGAGCCATCACGATAATCCTTATAAGCTCCCTATAAATCTTCATTATATTATGATACAGGGCTATGATAATATCACAGGGATTACATAAAGTTCCCGAGGATATCAGCGGGGGGGGAGGGGGGTAACGTCGTAGCGAGATATCGAAAATGTAGGCAAACGGTTACCCTATGCTATCGGATGCATTGCCAACTCAAGGGGGGGGGGGGGGGGGGGAAAAAAAA
>NW_014333166.1:238266-242328 GCF_000341935.2 Cephus cinctus | reverse complement strand
GCGGTCAAAAAAAAGGAACCACCGCCCATCCTGCCTGAAGGATATATTAACCAGTAGAGTAGTCGTCCCCTTGAAATCCACTGAATATACCAGAGAGTCTCCCAAATAATTCTTCGACTTCCTCTTCCTCCTCCCAACCCCCCTTCTTTCTCTTTTTATCATCTTTTTTCCGGCCCACCATCCTTGTCCTCCATCCAGCATCACTTTGCCGCTCTTAACGACGTATTTTCGTCACCGAGGGACGCCGGTCTGCTAGAGCTCGCTTCGAGACCGAGTAAATATCAAAGGATCCGAAAGATCCTCATCCCCGGGATTTCCGAGACCGTAGCGAGACGCTCACTTATTTACTTATTTTTCTCGAAAACCTCCGTCTCTCCCGCAAGATCCTCTTACCGCTACACCTCACGTATCTAACGGTGACGTAGTCGCACTGGGACTCCAGAGAAATCCCAGAGCAGTCCTTCATCCCGTCTATTCCCAAGAAGGACACACGGCAGAGGACTCCTTTCTGATTCAACCGCATCCTCCTGGACTGGGTAACCACGCTGGATTCTCCCGACACTTTCCTCCAACCTTTTTACCCTCCGGGGAACGAAAGAGACAAACTTGTAGGAAAAAAGCCAAGATCGCTCTCGCACGCCCCGTCCTGCCACCCCAGACTGGCTATATCTATAGATACATTGCAGCGCTCCTTGTGTCTTATTTAGCAGCTGGTAACACGGACTCTGCGCAAAACGTGTAACTGTCCGTGACCTGGGTCTGCCTCGTCTGCCAGAAAGTCAGCCGAGCAGCCGATGAGCCAAGGGGAGGGGACAGGGTGCAGATGAGCTGACGAAGATTGGGTTCGCTCTCTGTTTGGGTAGCTGATTAGCCTCTCCGGCCCCTTTGACGCTCAAAGCACAGTCTGAGCTCCGTTTCTTGCGCAATGTGTACTCGAGAATGGATCGCTAAGAGTTTGCGCTCCTTAATCCGGTGCAAGGTCCAACCTGGAGAAGGACTCGTCAGGGTCAGCTTCTTTCCTTGACTCGGTCGACCCTCAGAATCCTTCAGAATTGCGATCGAGGCCAACCATTTTGTCAGAGGACACGTATATCTGTACCATGGGGGGCAGAGGATGATGATATCGGGTCCAGGGTAGATCGATGTGCCGATCGAAGATCAGGTACATTTACCTCTATTACTGTCAAAGGAGGCGGCTGTGATGGAGGACAAAGTGGATGCGCTGGGATACGGAATCGAAGGAATGACGTGACAAACTAAGACGTCAACTGTTGAGGGGTTAAAGATGAGGATCTGGATGAATTTTCTTGAGCTTCCCCGTCATCGATCCCCGGACTGAACGCATCGGCCAGACAGTCTCTCGCGGCTGAGCTCATACATCACGTTAATACGCAAGTTGACGTCCCGACGCACAGCGTGCACACACACCCCTTCGAAGTATAGCCCTAACAACCCTAGAGACAGAACCGCGATACAATGGCTTCCGGTGTCATCGTTCCCGACACGGAGAGAGAGAGAGAGAGAGAGAGAGAGAGAGAGAGAGAGAGAGAGAGAGAGAGAGAGAAGAAGAAGGAGGAAATCTGCAGGATTCTAATACATCGAATAAAGTGAAATAGACAGAAGTGCCGAGAAGAAGCGAAGGAGAATAAAATAGGAGGACCGGACAATAGGCGAATAGGCAAATAGGTAAACGGACAGGACAGAGCAAACTACCAGCCCATCTGCGCAGCTAGTCGATTCTCGGCGCCATTGTGTCCTAATTACGTGATTGTCCGACGTTTGATAGTCGACAGGCGGGCGTCGGCGGGGAACGAGAAAGCGAATAAACGTTCGGACGGATGTCAGGAAATAACGAGGATTCGTTAGCCGAGATTCGGCACTCGCGACGAGGATGGACCGAAGCTCGATTAACGGGGATTGTCTGATTTCGGCCGGACTAAGCGCTTTACGACAAAGGGTTAAAATTACTGGAGAAGGGTGGCCCCGAGGAGTGCTTATGACGTCACTAGAACCTCGTTACTCGCTGGGGTGCGAGATAGAGAAGAGGAATCTGCACTGAATACAACAGAAGAGGGGCAAATAGAGGAGGAGCGATGTATTCAGAGGGGTTCATCAAGTTCGCTCAAAAGATTCCATCTGCAGTTTTAGATCATTTCAAGAGTTTCCGCGATTTTTCCGTAATCGATGAAGAGGATTCATGACGAACGTAAGCAACCATTCGGATGCACAACGAGGAGCCTTAAAGTCCATGGAGAAATAGCACAAGGAAGCTGCGGGTTTCTTCCGCAATAAACGAGAGAGGGGAGAGCAGAAGAGGAGAAGAAGGAAGAGAGAGAGAGGGGGGGATGAGAATGAGAGTGAGTCGTCACTATCCTACGAAGTTCAAAGTCTGTCCCTCGAAGGCACTTCATCATGATCCAGTCTTCGAGTCTTCCACCGTTCTCGCTCTTCCTCTTCTACGCTTAAATGGATGAAGGGTACGCGCTGCTCCGTAGATCTATAGATCTGGAGCTCAAGGTGGAGCATCCCTCGTGGTGAGAGCAGTGGCGCTGGCGCATCGAAAACAGGGATACAAAGATAGAGAGAGAGGGGGGGGAGGGAGGGAGGGAGAGAGGGAATCGGTAGAGAATATAAGGGGCATAAAGTGAGAGTGAGAGTGAGAGAGAGAGAGAGAGAGAGAGAGAGAGAGAGAGAGAGAGAGAGAGAGAGAGGGAGAGGGAGGATCGCGCTCATCTTGGCTGTCGCCCGGGAGTCTACCATAGATTATCAGGGAAAGCAGAGTGGAGAGTCAAGGCCGCCCGGTGCAGCGCCCACCAGGACACCCCGTCAGCCCCTCCGCAACGAAGCCGTGAGCCTAGCTTGGATGGGATCAGAGGCCGTTGGAAAGGGTAGGCCGTGTCTGTGCTGCAGCGACGGTCGATAGAATTGTCTGCGCGCACGCGCAACTAAAGGCCCGTCAGCTGCGCCATTGATTCTCACCCCCGCAGACTTAAAGCGGACCGCGTTGAATAAACCTGACTAATTTGTCTAATGATATGGAGACCTTGAAAATGAGACCCGCGACCCCTGACCTATACTACGAGAAGCGAGTCCCCTCGTCTCCGGAGGGGAGGGGGCGGGGACGACTCGAGGAGAATCGAGCCCCTAGAACGGAAGGGTGATTTCTTTTCTTCCACCCTCCTGATCTCTCTCGTCCGGACCAGCCAATCAGCTACTCCGAATTCTCCTGGAGTCCTTCATAACTTGGGGTTGACCTTGTTTACCGAGGAGTGTCCGTGATAGGATCTAATCGATCTTCGCCTATTCCGGCCTAATCCTCATCGATAAGGAATTCGGCCCATTTCGAAATCAATCTTTCGCCTGGAATGCGCCTAAACTACGAAAGGGTTGACTCTGCCACTCAAGATTGGACTCCGCTGAACTCACGCTCTACGTTCCTGACTAATCGTCTCCTCCTTGCACCCACAGAAAATCGTCCTAGTCATTCAGCCCATGTTCCGGGTGAGGAGCAGGATACGCAGTATCGTCGATCCCTCGCGAAAGGGGACGAAGATTCGCACCTAAAGGAATGTCTGTCAAGGGGTAGATGGAGTTAAGGTCTATTTCTCAAGCCTTAAAGGAGACAATCCTTTCGAGTCGGACAGCTGACAGGATGTAAAGCAGTGAGAGAGTTCCTCGCGGACATTCATAATAATCGCTACCACGGTATCTGCGCTACCTAGAGACAACCCAGCAACGTTATCATGCTCTCTTCTGCTTATCGGAGAAAATTGGCAAGTCTCTCGATCTCGTTAAGGGAATATAAGAAAAGAAAGGGTAAGGGACAAGGAGAGTGAACGTTAAAGAGAAAAGATCCCAAGACTAAACTAGACTTGGGTCTAATAAGAGCCCGTCGCTGATATAGCGCAACGTCGAACCCACTGGAATAGATAGCCAAGACATCCAGGCTACTCTTGGGAAATTGAGATTGGATCCGACAGGATTAGAAGGAAAAACAAGAAGAAACGTAAGAAGACGATGCGAAGAAGAAGAAAGGGGGACATCGATTGCACATGATGGCGG